>NC_041382.1:675763056-675779021 GCF_002162155.2 Triticum dicoccoides | reverse complement strand
CATGTTGCTCCACCAACGTACTTCTTCCTCCTATATATACCCACATACCCCCAAACGATCAGATACGGAGCCAAAACCCTAATTCCACCGCCGTAACTTTCTGTATCCACGAGATCCCATCTTGGGGCCTGTTCCGGAGCTCCGTCAGAGGGGGCATCGATCACGGAGGGCTTCTACATCAACACCATAGCCCCTCCGGTGAAGTGTGAATAGTTTACCTCAGACCTACGGGTCCATAGTTAGTAGCTAGATGGCTTCTTCTCTCTCTTTGGATCTCAATACAATATTCTCCCCCTCTCTTGTGGAGATCTATTCGATGTAATCTTATTTTTGCGGTGTGTTTGTTGAGATCAATGAATTGTGGGTTTATAATCAAGTCTATCTATGAATAATATTTGAATCTTCTCTGAATTCTTTTATGTATGATTGGTTATCTTTGCAAGTCTCTTCAAATTATCAGTTTGGTTTGGCCTACTAGATTGATCTTTCTTGCAATGGGAGAAGTGCTTAGCTTTGGGTTCAATATTGCGGTGTCCTTTCCCGGTGACAGTAAGGGCAGCAAGGCACGTATTGTATTGTTGCCATCGAGGATAACAAGATGGGGTTTTCATCATATTGCATGAGTCTATCCCTCTACGTAATGTCATCTTGCTTAAGGCGTTACTCTGTTTTTAACTTAATACTCTAGATGCATGCTGGATAGCGGTTGATGAGTGGAGTAATAGTAGTAGATGCAGGCAGGAGTCGGTCTAATTGTCTCGGACGTGATGCCTATATACATGATCATACCTAGATATTCTCATAACTATGCTCAATTCTGTCAATTGCTCAACAGTAATTTGTTCACCCACCATAGAATACTTATGCTCTCGAGAGAAGCCACTAGTGAAACCTATGGCCCCCGGGTCTATCTTCATCATATTAATCTCCTACTACTTAGTTATTTACTTTGCCTTTATCTTACTTTGCATCTTTATCATAAAAATACCAAAAATATTATCTTATCATATCTATCAGATCTCACTCTCGTAAGTGGCCCTATAGGGATTGACAACCCCTATTTGCATTGGTTGCGAGGATTTATTTGTTTTGTGCAGGTGCGAGGGACTCGCGTGTAGCCTCCTACTGGATTGATACCTTGGTTCAAAAACTGAGGGAAATACTTATGCTACTTTGCTACATCATCCCTTCCTCTTCGGGGAAAACCAATGCAATGCCGGGGAGGCCTACACAAAAGTCAACATACCAAGTACCCATCACATACCCTTATCTCCCGCATTACATTATTTGCCATTTGCCTCTCGTTTTCCTCTCCCCCCAATTCACCCTTGCCGTTTTATTTACCTTCTCTCTCCCTATCCTCCCTCTCTATTTGCCTCTTTTTGCCCGCTTGCTTTTTGTTAGCTTGTGTGTTAGTTTGCTTGTTTGTCATGATGGCTCAAGATAATACTAAATTGTGTGACTTCACCAATACCAACAACAATGATTTTATTAACACTCCGATTGCTGCTGTTACCGATGCTAAATCTTGTGAAATTAATACCGTTTTGCTGAATCTTATCATGAAGGATCCGTTTTCCGGCCTTCCTAGTGAAGATGTGTAACATCCCAAATTTTCAATTTGGAATGTTATACATTAGATCATCATTGCATATCATATTTTATTTTGCATTTTGGTTGATCCTAGAAATTCTACGCAACTCAATGACCCACGGAGAGAGTTGGGGATTTTGTTATTTTCATATTTGAGTTTCCTCAAATTTTGAGAATAGGATCATTTGATTTTATTTATTTTATCATCAATTATTTCTACTACAAAAATATGAGAGAGGGAATAAAATGACTTTCCCAAAATAAAGAAATATTGAGGATTTAATAATAAAATCAAATAAGATTTTATTTCGGAGTTTTTCGGTGTTTTATTTGAATTTAGGAAAATGTGAGTTTTTCAAAATTGCATTTAGGTCCCAAATAAATGTTCACCTTGGGCGGCTTGATTTTAGAAGTCCGCGAAAATTTATTTCAGAATTTTTGGAGTCCGTTTAGTATTTCTTTTTATTTTTCTTCCGAGCGGAATAATTTTAAAAAAAACGAACCGACCTACGGGCCGTGTCCGACTAGGACTACGGCCCGAGGGGGGGCCTTTATAAGCCGGGGCAGCCCACCCGGGGGAAACCCTAGCCTAGCCGCCACCCTAGCTGCCCGCCCCAGCCGCCGCTTCCTCCTCCGCCGCCGCCACCGCGCCGCGCCGCCGCCGCCGCCGAGGTTCGCCGCCGCCGCCTCGACTTCCGTGCCATCGTTTAAAAAAAAGATCAATTTTCGTCGGGTTTTTTTAGTTTCGTTTTTTTTAAATAGATCGGTTTTTCCGGTTTATTTAAATAGCGAGCGTTCGTCCGTTCGTTCGTTCTAGCGAGCGTTCGTCGTTTTTCTTTTTCTCGGATTAAATCCGCGATTTTCTGATCGCGATTCCTGATCTGATTTTCGTTTTAGTGTAACTTTTCGCTCGTTTAACGGAATCAGGCGATTCAAGCGCCTAGAGTTTCTTCTCGAAACCCTCTATCTGTTTAACCAACTTAAACAAGTTTTTGCTACTGTAAAATTTGCCCTAGATCCAGATTACTAGAACGAAGTTGTTTTCTTTCGCCGTTTGACTTTCGTTCCTTCGTTTGATTTGATTCTTTTTGCCAACCGGAGTTCTTAAGTTGAACCTTCTGGTTAGATCTCTTATTTGAGTTTTACCTGTGCATTAGAGGAGTACTTATTGTATGCTTGTTTGTTTGTCTGCGATAGAATATCCGGAGTGCGCCGCCTGTTACTTCGAATCGTTAGGTTTCGCGGATCATCAGCAAGGCAAGTAACACTTTGATCATACCTGATGTGGTCATTGGTGTTATGGCTACTAGAAAAAAGAGAAACACCATGGAGATGTCCAGGGTCGTGCCATATGTTCAAGATACGGAGAAACACAATAGTACCAGTGCAAAGGAATTGAAAACTCCAACGCATGCATCTACACAGACTTCGTGTATACTTTATATTGGCTCTGTTGGTATTCAAATTCACTCAGCTGAATCATGGAAGGAAGACATCAAGCCAAACTTCAGAACACCACCGTGTAGTTGTAACCTGGCTGGAGAAATTCCAACTGGGGTTCCACTTTGCTAAGAGTCCTAGTTAAGTTGGGTTAGATGTACGTGATCAGCGTAGCCGTATTATTTTATTAGGAAAGTATTATTTAGTAGTTAGGAGAGAGATTCCTATACGTATAACAGAGATTAGTTGATATAGAGTCTGTGTCGTTTTAGTTTCTCTCGTTGGTCGGTTTGGCCGTGTGACGCCTATATAAAAGGCTGGCTACGGCCGATGTATCAGGTCAGATTTCTTTTTTTAGTCGTGAGTTCAATAAAACTATAGAAAATGTCCCATGTCTGGGGACACCAAATATCTTTGTTGCTGATCTGAAGGGATTTTGTTGCTGCTGCGTGTGGAGTCGATCCAATCTACTCGACACAAGTTTCTGATCTTACAGTCTTTCATCTTTGCTCGACCGAAATTTCTTGTTCCTGCTGCTAGTATCGTGAAAGATCAGGCCGTCGACGACTCGCCATATAGTCGAGTCCTTATCAAGTGGTATTCAGAGCTAAGGTTGTTCACGGTAATGTGTTGATCAAGATGTCAACCTCGGTCAACAAGGGTGATGAGGTTGCTGCTGATTCTGAGGAAATAGTACGTCCGGTGTATGCGGATGGTATTCCACAAAATATTCGGGATGGGTTTGACCACACATGCAACTACATCAAGCAATGTCATGATGCGCTCGGCAAAAGGATAGATGTCCTGATCACTCGGTTCAATGGTTTGGCAGACATCATCAATATGCCGGCAACGAATTTTGCACCATCACAGACTGCTCCGGCTACTCCACTACATTATGCACCACCAGCTCGCGACGGACATGCCGGCGTGCATGATCGCCGTTTGGCGGCACACCCTCATGCTGGAGAGGATGGTTTCGATGATGGCGTTGACTAGGCGGGATACACGCCACGACCACGACACTATGAGCCTCGTCCTGAAACTTCCGTTCGTGGTGGAGTGCATGACCGAGTTGGTCAAGCTGTGCGTGTGCCTTTGGATGATGGAGTTGGGCGCATAAAAATTTCAATCCCTTCGTTCTCCGGCAAGTGCGAACCAGAAGGCTATTTGGAGTGGGAGATGCGTGTTGATCAAATATTTGATGCCCATCATTATAGCGAGGAGAAGAAAGTTCAACTTGCTGGAATTGAGTTCACCGGTTACGCGCTAATTTGGTGGAATCAAATTTGTCGTTCAAGACATCGCCCGACGACTTGGCGAGGTATGAAATAATTCATGAGGCGTCGTTTTGTTCTTGAACACTATAAAAGAGATATGTACAACAAGTTGCAGCGGCTCTCTCAAGGTAATATGAGTGTTGATGAATATTACAAGGAGATGGAATTGCCTATGATACGTACAGGGACAACGGAGGATCCAGAGGCGACCATGGCACGTTTCTTTAACGGGCTGAATATCGAGGTGCAAGATCGTGTTGAGATGGTGGTCTACTACAACATACAAGATCTTGTGCACCAAGCTGTGCGTGCGGAACAACAGATTAAGCGACGCCAAGTCAACACAGTTCCCGGTACCACTTTGAACACATGGCGACGCTCGCAGCACAAGAATGAGGATGTCAGTCCTAGCTCCAGGGCGACATCATCAAATCGCTCTCATGGTTCCGTGCAAAAGGATGCTTCAAAATCAGGACTGACGATGGTTGATTCTAGTGCATAGTCAACCGGACGCACTAGTGACATAGAGTGTTTCAAGTGTGGAGGAAGGGGACATATGAAGCGTGAATGTCCTAATGAGAAAAGAGTGTTGCTCACGAGAGATGGGTATGCATCCGCTAGTGATGAAGAGGCAGTTTCTGACACTTCTAGTGAAAAATCTAGGGATGCTGACAATGTGGTTGTGAGTTTTGAAGCTGCTGAGTCATATCCTTCACTAATGGTGCAGCGAGTGCAAGAGGATCGCATTGAGGATAAGGGGCAACGTTGGAATATTTTTCAAACTCAATGCCAAATCAAAAACACCAATTGTAAGTTGATCATAGATGGAGGAAGCTACACCAATGCGGTCAGCAAGGACTTGGTGGATGCCTTAGCATTGCCTACTTGGAAGCACCCACAACCACACTGCGTCGAATGGTTATATCAATCGGGCAAGTTGAAAGTTACTCACAAGGTGCGTCTTCATTTTTCTGTGGGCGATTATATTGATACGGTGATATGTGATGTTTTGCCAATGAATGCATGCCACTTGTTGTTGGGGAGGCCTTGGCAATATGATCGACGTGCCACACATGAGGGGAGGTCCAACACTTATTCTTTCTGGGAGGCCGGAAAGCGGCGTGTGTTGCAGCCAATATTTGATAGCACAATCCAGGTTGATGCCGCTGTTTCGTTGCAGAAGAAAATTGAGAAGAATACATTGAAACCGAGGACGGTTTATCTTAAAGGAGGAGGGGATGATGTGGTCATTGGTGTTATAGCTACTAGAAAAACGAGAAACACCATGGAGATGTCCAGGGTCGTGCCATATGTTCAAGATACGGAGAAACACAATAGTACCAGTGCAAAGGAATTGAAAACTCCAACGCATGCATCTACACAGACTTCGTGTATACTTTATATTGGCTCTGTTGGTATTCAAATTCACTCAGCTGAATCATGGAAGGAAGACATCAAGCCAAACTTCAAAACACCACCGTGTAGTTGTAACCTGGCTGGAGAAATTCCAACTGGGGTTCCACTTTGCTAAGAGTCCTAGTTAAGTTGGGTTAGATGTACGTGATCAGCGTAGCCGTATTATTTTATTAGGAAAGTATTATTTAGTAGTTAGGAGAGAGATTCCTATACGTATAATAGAGATTAGTTGATATAGAGTCTGTGTCGTTTTAGTTTCTCTCGTTGGTCGGTTTGGCCGTGTGACGCCTATATAAAAGGCTGGCTACGGCCGATGTATCAGGTCAGATTTCTTTTTTTAGTCGTGAGTTCAATAAAACTATAGAAAATGTCCCATGTCTGGGGACACCAAATATCTTTGTTGCTGATCTGAAGGGATTTTGTTGCTGCTGCGTGTGGAGTCGATCCAATCTACTCGACACAAGTTTCTGATCTTACGGTCTTTCATCTTTGCTTGACCGAAATTTCTTGTTCCTGCTGCTAGTACCGTGAAAGATCAGGCCGTCGACGACTCGCCATCTAGTCGAGTCCTTATCAATACCTTTTCTACTACCCAGTTTTCTTGCATTAGATCAATCCTCACACATTGCATGAATAGGATCTAATTAAATTGTGGGATGGGAACTAGATGAGGTAGTACCTATTACCTGTTTATTATCAAACCTTTGGGAATTACTTCTACGTTTGCCTATTATGCCATGCTATGCTAGTAGACGTGGATTGGGTGAGTGACATCCATGACAGATGTGAGATTGTTAATTAATGATTTATCTAAGGTGGCAACTTAAACACACATCTGGATGGATTGAGGCACCTGGGTATTCCAGGACTTGCCTGTTTTCTTTTGGACCGCCACCCAGGCTCAAAGGGATCATGAGACTATTCATACTAGAAACTTCCGTGTGCAGCCACAAGCTATTATGGGCTCTAGCATAGTTGACTAAGTTGTGCGAACTCTTACAGTGGTAGACTGGCAGATGTAGGGGATATAGGTGGTACGGTCTACCCGGTCGTAAGGTGCTAGCACTTCTAAAAGACTATGTCTCGGTCATCCGTCTTCTCAAACACCATGTAGTGCGGGAAACCAAACGGAGGCGATCGAGTCTTGTGGGGAAAAGTGCGCAAACCTCTACAGAGTGTAATAAACTAATCATGGTTAGCCGTGTCCCCGGTTATGGACATCTTGAGTATCTAGTACCTGGATTATCATGTGAATCTCAACATGTTACTCTAAATTAATTTTGTTGGGTTATTGTAACACCCCAAAAATTTAACCAGGTTTTAGTTATTAAAATTTTGCCAAGAGTTTAAAATTTTTGCATGCAAGTATATCTCTGTTGATTTCAAAACTTTTCTTTTAATATTAAGAAATTTTTCCCAAGTGGATCCTTCCAAAATATATTGGACTTATTTTCCCTCTCATTTAAAAAAAACATCTCTCAATCAGGAGATTTATTTATAAAATTATTTCACCCTGAGCTTTATTCATTAAATGAGTTGTTTTAAAATTTGGAGCTCTTTTTGAACTACAACCTTTTGATATATTTAACTAAAAATTTCACCAAAATTTGGAGATGTCATGTGATGTTTTTAAATCACTTTTATGCAAAAATATATTTCATTCATGAAACCCTACACTCAATTTTTCTTCTCTGGTCCAGAGTGCATTTTGCACTACAACCCATTTAAATATTTCTTCCTGGCCTCCACCAAAATTATGGGATATTGTTAGTAGCATATGATTCAACTTTATGCAAAAACCTAGTGTTGTTCTTTGAAAATATTGAGTGAATCAACCTCTTTTTCATTCTGGTCCAGCCTTGTGATTTCTAGTGCAACCCTATTTATTTTTGCTCCAATGATCTTGTGCTCTCTCCTACTTGTAGATAGCCCCACCAAACCCCTAAATCCAGGAGCATGCAACCCTTGGATTAATTTTGGTTCATGAAATAATGTCATTTATTTCCTGTCCAGAATTGTAGTTTTGCAAAACTTGCACTAACAAGTTTCTACTTTTGGCAAACTAACCTCACCACCCTCTTGTACATCTAAAGAGACCACCATCTGGAGTTTTTGGCCACTCCAAGACCTGCCTAAGTGCCCTTAGCATTTTGTCAAACACCTTACGGGCATGATCTGTTTTGACATGAATTGTGGCATTGCACTGTGAACTTGCACCTCTGATCAAACAGGCATGTCCACTAGACTCCCCGTTTCTCCTAACCTAGATCTGTTAATTGCCAGCCTCACCCAAGCTCTGTAGCATGCTCTGGCATTGCGTCGAGCACGTCCCGTGCACGCCCGGAGCGCGAGCAGAGCGTGCGTTTGGCACGCACGTGCGCCGAGCCGACACGCTGGCCCCCACGGTTTTGGCCCGCTCTGCAGCACCACGCCACGCGCTCCCCTTCTCACCGCTACGCGCCAAGCCGCCCCTCGCCACGCCGGCAGGCCAAGAGCTAGCCGCCACAGCCGCCCGACAGCCTCTGCCCATGTCGGCGCCGCCAAAGCCACTCCCGCTCGCCACCTGGCCCCTGGAACAGCGCGTGCTCATCCGCGAGTGTGTCCACTAGCGCTCGTCGCCGCCACGACGCCCTAGCTACAGAATGGCGGTCGCCGGAGAGCTTATCCACGGCCGCCGCGGAACCGCCTTGCCACGCCTATAAAAGGAGCCCCGAGCTCATCTCCGCACGCAGGCAGTCCCGAGCCACCTCCCGAGGACCCCCATTGGCAGCCAATCGACCCGGGGAGGCCTCCTTCCTCATCTCCGGCAACCGCGGCCGCCGCCACTGCCCCGGCCATTCCGGCACCACCAGGGCCTCCCCCTCTCCGTTCTCTTCGCCAGGAACCTCCTCATCCTTCCGTGAACACATCCCCCTACTCAATTTTGATCGGGAACCATCGTAGCCCCAAAACCACTCTGCTCCCGAAGCTCCCCTCCGCCGCGAAGCTCACCGCCGATGACTCTTTCCACCCCCGTCTACCCAGCGACCACCGAAAGGACCGCCGCAGTCTCGCGGATCCATCCAGACCCTCTGGAACCCGCGGGGAGCCACCGTTCGCCGGCGACGATCGCCGTTGCCTCGCCTCCGTTCGGGCAGAGTAAGAGGAGGGAGGGATAGACTGGTCAAACCTGACCAGTGGGCCCTCTGGACCCACTGTCAGCGACCCCGTGCCTGTCCACGTGGGATTAAGTGAAGGCGTAATCCCCCAGTACGTTTCCCCCGCTCCGAAAGCGTATTCCCCTCCGAAACGTTTTCTTTTCTGTTTTATTTAAATAACAGATTTGACCAAAACTTTGACTGGTTATAACTTTTTAAATACAACTCCAAATGAAATGATTCTTTTTCCTACCTCTCTCAAATTTCACCTAGTTTATTTTAAGATTTATTTGAAAAAAATTCAGAACAACTTTTGGTGCTATTTTTATTTTGTGTGTTAATTCTTTTATATTGCTAAAATAGGATTTTTGAAGAGAGGAGAAATGTTTCAAGTTTTGGAGTGCACCCTGCCTTTCCACACATTGAAGGCAAGCATTCTGAACCCCGGCATAATATTTTTGTGTGTTCGATGACACGTTCATAACATCACCTCACTTTGGAGAAACTTGTTATTTCATGTGATATGATCATATGCATGGGTGCATGTTATTGATTTCCATGCTGTTGGAAATGGACACACTTGTGATGATGATCACCCTCATGTGCCTTGCATGCATACCGGCAGGAACCCGGGAAAACCTATGCCTTGGGTAGGCATGAGTTTGTCGCCGGTCTCCGTCGGGACGGTTATGTCTGGTATGGCATGGCAAGGTGATATGAGCGGTGACTCTGTTGGTTGAAATATATTCGTCATGCTAATCATGCAGGGAATACTTAAACCTCCTGAGTCGACCGTAGATCGAGTCTTGTGCCAGTAACCCCCATACTTGTTTCGTACTACGACTCGTCTCTACAGCAAGTAGAGTACGGTTCAGTAAGTTGTCAACCTCTTTCTAGCACACACCGTACAGAGAGGCCATGGTGGAAGATACCGGTTGTAGCTGGTAGGCAGGCCACCTGGTCCGGGGGCATGGGTGTTTCCGGTTGGGACCGAGAGGGGAGGCCACCCCTTAGAGCGCGCGATATAAATTTGATCCCATGCTACGCGAGGTTGTAGCCTCCCCACTTAGAGTTTGCTTAACAGGTGTCGTGGGTGATTCCAGACACGTGTGAGATAAGCTGGTGTGTGCAAGTTAGGTGTGTTTTCAACAAAAAGACTGTAGACGGAATTAGTCCCGATGGACTAAAGAAATCCGTTACTCGTGGGTAAAGAGTACACCCTCTGCAGAGAATAAACCTATTCGAATAGCCGTGTCCATGGTTAAGGATTACAGTCTGGGATGGGTCAGGTGTCGGTCTTAGTGTCGGTCTTCGGAGGTGAAACCGTTAACCAGAAATGGAATTACTACTTGTGACTTGTGATAACTATGATTATTATTATTGTTGACTAACCGTGATATTATTGTTATTGTCGAGTATCTCTGGGATGGTTCTACCTCCGGGATATTCACTATGATTGTTTATTTTAAAGCCTTTATGTGGTGTCGCTTAGACGCCCAACTGTGGCATTTCTTTTAAAGCCCTTTATGTGGTGTCGCTCAGACGCCCGACTGTGGCATTTCTTTTAAAGCCCTTTATGTGGTGTCGCTCAGACGCCCGACTGTGGCATTTCTTTTAAAGCCCTTTATGTGGTGTCGCTCAGACGCCCGACTGTGGCATTTCTTTTAAAGCCCTTTATGTGGTGTCGCTCAGACGCCCGACTGTGGCATTTCTTTTAAAGCCCTTTATGTGGTGTCGCTAAGACGCCCGACTGTGGCATTGCTTGTTATTTGTTTCATAAATTTTAATACTACCATGTTATTGCATTTTTATAAATAACTTGCTTGCACGCATCAGAGTTTCATTTATCTTTTGTGACTGACATCATGAGCATAAAATATTTTCAGCACATCATTGTTATATTATACCTGTGTTCATAATGTTTGCGAGTACATTCAAAGTACTCACTGGCTTGTCCCTGGCTATTGTCTTGGCCAGATTTTCTTGCACGAAGAGGAGCGACGCGATGACAGCCCCAGCACCTAAGTAATGGAGATAGCAGCCTCGCGAAGATAGGAGTTAACCTGGTCAGCTGTTCCCGTGGGAAATGGAGTCCCATAGACACTGATGTTTCACAACCCGCTTCCGCCATCAACCACTAGAAACCATTTGTTGTACTCACAGGCCAGAATGGTCTTGTACTACATATGTTGTATTCTGCTTGGAATTTCTGTATCAAGTTGGAGCCTCATCAGCTAACAGTAATCCTAGGGCTGATGAGCACAACGGTCTTTTCTGGAAATTTATTACCCGGAAGACCGGTCGTGACAGTTATGTTTAATGATGATGCTTAATTGGGATTGAGAATGATGTCAACCATTCTCAATGTTTAACAACTACCATGATAGTTAAATAAATTTATTCCTTTGAATTAGGGAAAAATTGGCTTTACGCAAAACTGTAACCATAGAGCTTTCCACCAGCCAATTATGCATATAGTATAGCTATTTCATTTCCATTACTCTCTATGTGTTACCTTGCCAGCATATTCCATGTGCTGACCCGTTTCGGGCTGCAACGTTAATGTTGTAGACTTTTCAGACAATGATTAAGGAGTGTTAGGTCGTGGTTCTATACTCAGTGATGCTGTTGGAGTTGATGGACTCACTTATCTTCCAAGCCTTCCGCCGTTATCGTTATTAGATGGCCTTAAGCCATATTTATTGTAATAAGTTCTCTTTTGAGACACTTGATGTAATAAGTGTGTGATTGCTACTCTGCTATAAATCCTCCAAGTACTGTGTGGTGTCAGCATTACTGATCCAGGGATGACACCGGAGCATAGAGATCAGACTGTTTGAGGTCTGGTCGCTACAGAGATGGTATCAGAGCACACGCTGACTGTAGGACACGACCACTAAGCTAATAGACCTAGATCACTATTCACTCTCTTCTCTTCTGACTTCTCATCTTTTCTACTCTTTAGGATGGCGGATGCAAGGAACAAGTTCACACAACCGGATGAAGATACACCCTTTGGACGACACTTGAAGGAAGTCACTAGATACCTGAATATAGGAGTACCTAGCTTCACGGGAACCTACAACGCCACTTTACCTAAAGAAGAGCGTTGGATGATTCAAGTTCAAGGTCCAGGAAGGACGTTCATGCCAGTCACTGAGCCCATAGAGTTTTCTTTTGATGCACCAACTTGGAGTCTAGGAAAGAGCATGGCAGCTCACATCGCCATGGGACGCATTGGAGAAGTCTACCGCAAGGATCTCAAGGATACTATCTACCAGATTTGTGGACGCCGAGATGAGCACTGGTAGATGATCAGCGCCAGGAAGGATAGGTCAATCGCAGCTTTTATCCAGGAGTTAAATCAGCACATTCGACGACAGGAGAACCAGATGTGCGCCGACATGATAGATCTGAAGAAGGCTAAGACTAGAATCAAGGAACTGGAGGAAGAACTCAAGGCTACACGTGAAGATTATAAAGAAGAAACTAAAGTATTGGTGGAGAAGAATGACGACCTGATCAAGAAGATTGGAATATTTATGGGAGGCACTACGCCAGTAGATGAAGACAAAGAACCCAAGGAGATTAGCCCGAAAGACTACATCATCATCGACGGCACCGACTCGGAACCAGATAGTAGCGATGATGACTATGTTGATGAAGCTGGAGCAGATATCATGGAGTCTACAACCGAAGAATATTTCTAGTAGACCACCCCATTAGTAGTAGTAGTCCACCATGTAAATATAGTAGTCCGAGCACTTCTGCGATAGATAGATCGATTGTATGCCTTTGTTTGATTGATTGAAGTGAATTGTTTGTTTTTGCCTCATGTGCATATGGGTAGTGTTTTCTCTTTAGACCCCCTCTATTCTTATATCTCATCTTTTCTAAACCCTCAGATGCCTCCGAGACGTGACCCCGGATTTGCCTTTCCACCGGAGCTCACCCAGTTGATCCAGCAGCAGAACACATTGATGCGGTTGCTAGTTCAGAATCAGAATCAGGGGAACAACAACAACAACCCACCACCACCACCACCACCTGTTGATCACTTAGCCCGTTTTCTTAGGCTGAATCCGCCGGTGTTTTCCAGTAGCACTGAGCCGATAGTCGCAGATGATTGGCTCTGCAAGACATCTAGGGAGTTGACCACAGCAGGATGCACAGATGCGAAGAAGGTGAAGTTTGCTGCACATCAGCTAGAAGGACCCGCAGCATCATGGTGGGAGAATTTCACAGCCACTTTCCCTGTCGACACTGTCACATGGGACCAGTTTCAGCAAGCTTTTCGTATTGCACATGTTTCAACAGGAGCTATGGCCATGAAGAAGCGTGAGTTTCGCAACTTGCGCCAAGGAGGACGGACAGTTGGCCAGTATGTGGAGGAATTTAGTAAGCTAGCATGTTATGCCCCAAATGACGTTGCTACGGATGCAGCAAAGCAGGAGAAGTTTCTGGAAGGACTGAATGATGAGTTGAGCATGCAGTTGATGGTAGCAACCTTCAACAACTACCAGGAGTTGGTAGATCATGCTCTTATGATTGAAGGGAAGCAACAGCAGATTGAGAACCGCAAGAGGAAGTATGGACAAGGAAAGTACAATTCAGGAGCTCAGCAGAAGCCACATTTTACTCCTAGACTGGGAGGACATTTTCAGTATACCCATGGAGGAGGTAGCTCGCACAATCACAATGGCACCAAGAATGGTAATGGCAATGGAGGAAGCAACGGCCAGAACCGCACCAACCCATCAACCCCAGCCAAGAAGGACCTGAGCCAAGTCACTTGCTTTAAGTGTCAAAAGACCGGACATTATGCCAATGAATGTCCTGAAGGACAAAATGGCAATGGAAGTTCTGGGAAGAAGCCAAACCCTTTCAACAGGGGACAGGTGAACCACGTTAGCGTGGAGGAGGTTGAAGCTCAGCCCGATGCAGTAATAGGTAAGTTTTTGGTTAAGTCATTTATTGCACTCGTTCTTTTTGATACTGGTGCATCGCATTCATACATCTCAAGGGGATTTGTGGATAAGTATAACCTATCAACCCAAGCCCTTAGGTCACCCATGTTAGTAACCTCGCTAGGAGCAGAGTATGTGGCTAGTCTATGGTGTGATCGGTTACCATTAAGGATTGGTAACTATGTTTTTCCCTCACACCTAATAGTATTGGAATCCCAAGGATTAGATGTGATATTAGGCATGGATTGGTTATCAAAGTATGAAGGGAATATTGAATGTGCTAGCAAGTCAATTTTGCTTACCACCCGAGAAGGGAGAAGGATCAAGTATGTATCCCGACATGTGCCAAAGAGGACTCAAGTAAATTGCCTAACAGGAGTTGTGCAGGAGGAAGTACCAGTGGTAAGGGATTTTCTTGAAGTATTTCCGGAGGAGTTGCCATGCATGCCACCGGATAGAGATATTGAGTTTTTGATTGAGCTATTGCCAAGCACAGGGCCAATATCAAAGAGACCATATAGGATGCCAGCAAAGGATTTGGTGGAAATTAAGAAGCAGATTAAGGAGTTACTGGATAAAGGATATATTCGCCCAAGTTCTTCACCTTGGGGATCGCCAGTACTACTAGTGGAGAAGAAGGATGGATCGTTAAGGATGGTTGTTGATTATCGAGGATTGAATGAAGTAACGATCAAGAACAAGTACCACTACAGGAATCCAGTACTTTGCCGTCTGCCATGGCGGACGGCAAAGGCAGGGACGGCTGACGGCAAAGCACTTTGCCGTCCGCGGCGAACGGCAAACAGTGACGGCAAAGATAGGGTCGGCAAACAGGTCCTTTGCCGTCGGCTTTTTATGGTAGATGGCAAAGAGCCCTTTGCCTACAGCGGCTGACGGCAAAGAAGGGGGACGGCAAAATGTTGCACGTCCGCCAGCGTCACTCCGTTAGGCGGCTAACGGCGGCCTTTGCCATCCGCCAGCGGACGGCAAATTTGAGCGCCTCTTTGCCGTTCGCCAGACGACGTCAGCTATACGTCAGCGCCCGCTCTTTTTTGCCGTCCGCCCAGCGGACGGCAAAGGCAAAGTCTTTGCCATCAGCTTGGCTTTGTCGTCCGCCACGGTAGGCAAATTGGCCAAATGGTCCATCCCCAGGAAGCACAGGTGGGCGCCACGTGCCCCCTTTGCCGTCTGCCACCAACGGCAAAGGGGTCTTTGCCGTCTGCCGCGGACGGCAAAGAGCCTGCACTGCCTCTTTTTTGTTCTATTTTTCTTATATCCAACAATTATCACAACAAATATTTCACAGCACATATATATCCATCACATAAGTATCCAACACATATATATCCAACATAATAAATAAGCACATATATATCCATCCATATATACATAGTAGGTTGCACATAGTTCCATCAATCCATACATATTACAATATGCAAAGTTTCATCATAGCAAGCGAGCAGAATACAAGAAGTGCATCAAAGGAAAAAAAACAGGAAAAAGCAAGCAATCCATCATAGGAAGCTGGCTTCCGTGAAGTGAATGAAACCTGCAAAATGACAAATAAGAAGTTAGAAAAAGAAGACTAGAAGAAGAATTAGACTAGAAGAAAAAGAATAGAAGAAGAAGACTAGAAGAAGAAGTATATGCCATATATTAGCTAACTTAGGTGAAATGCCACGTTTATGAGCTAACCTAGGTGAAATGGGTAGTTTATGAGCTAACCTAGGTGAAATAGGTTGTTTATGAGCTAACCTAGGTGAAATGGGTCATTTATGATCTAACCTAGGTCAAATGGGTTGTTTATGAGCTAACCTAGGTGAAATTGATCATTTTGGAGCTAACTTAGTTGAAATGGGTCTTTTATGAGCTAACTAAGGTGAAATGCCACGTTTTTGAGCTAAGTAAGGTAAAATGGATCGTTTTTTAGCTAACTTAGGTGAAATGGGTCGTTTATGAGCTAACCTAGGTGAGATTGATCATTTTGGAGCTAACTTAGTTGAAATGGGTCTTTTATGAGCTAACTAAGGTGAAATGCCACGTTTTTTAGCTAACTAAGGTAAAATGGATCGTTTTTGAGCTAACTTAGGTGAAATGGGTCGTTTATGAGCTAACCTAGGTGAAATTGATCA
>NC_041382.1:675754814-675762613 GCF_002162155.2 Triticum dicoccoides | reverse complement strand
ATGGATCGTTTTTGAGCTAACTTAGGTGAAATGGGTCATTTATGAGCTAACCTAGGTGAAATTGATCATTTTGGAGCTAACTTAGTTGAAATGGGTCTTTTATGAGCTAACTAAGGTGAAATGCCACGTTTTTGAGCTAACTAAGGTAAAATGGATCGTTTTTGAGCTAACTTAGGTGAAATGGGTCCTTTATGAGCTAACCTAGGTGAAAGTGATCATTTTGGAGCTAACTTAGTTGAAATGGGTCTTTTATGAGCTAACTAAGGTGAAATGCCACGTTTTTGAGCTAACTAAGGTAAAATGGATCGTTTTTTAGCTAACTTAGGTGAAATGGGTCATTTTGGAGCTAACCTAGGTGAAATGGGTCATTTTGGAGCTAACCTAGGTGAAATGGGTCATTTTAAAGCTAACGTAGGTAAAATGGATCAGTTAGGAGCTAATCTACGTAAAATGGGTCATTTTAGAGCTAACTTGGATAAATTGGATCACTTGTAAGCTAACTAAGGTAAAATGAGTCATTTTAGAGCTAACTTAGGTAGAATGGATGGTTTATGAGGTCAGTAAGCTTATTAAGTCATTTTGGAGGAAAAGAAGCTAACTCTAGGTCATTATGGTAAGCATATTGGAGGAAATAAAGCTAAGTCTAGGTCTTTATGCATTTGTTAAGCAAAACACTAGAGAAACTTACCGTGATCACGGAGATGTAGGAGCGGGCTGGCTCGCGCCGGTAGCTGGAGAAGGAGCGGGCTGGCTCACGCCGGTAGCTGGAGAAGGATCGTGCGATGCGTTTCTGGAGTTAAGCTGCACCAAAGATCATTTCCAATGTCTTGTTAGCATTATGACACTCAAATGTTAAGACTAGCAAGTAATGTCCATTCAAATTAAACTCACCGTGCTCCCAGGAGCAATCACTGGCATTGGCGGAGCGGTCTGACCGGACTTCTCGCACATAGCCTACACATTTGGTTTTCACAACAGAGTCATACTAGTTAGTAATGAGACTCAAATGTTAAGACTAGCAAGTAATCTGCAGAAGAAACTTACCACAAGGAGCTCGTACATGGCCCTTCCCTGCATGTCATTCCATGCCCTCTCCTCCTCCAACATCTTTGTCGTCCTCTCCTCCAACTCCCGCTGCCTCTCCGCCGCCTCTGTCAGAAGTTTCTCCGTTCTGTCTCTCTCACTCTGTATAGCAGCCTGCAACACCACTCACATGACCATTTGTAATCATTGATGGAAGCGCACACAATGTAATGGAGAAAGATAGCTGAGTATATATAACTAACCTTGAAGGCGAGTTGGACTGGCCGTTCACGAGGCCTTATCTCAGGAGCGGAGCTCGACTGGCGCGCCTTGATCTCCGGGAGAGTGCTAGGACAACGGATAAGTCCATCTCCCATGGCTATGGAGCCATGGGACCTCCCGCCACCAGATATCATCAGCAGCTCTATATCAATGGGACCCTGGCTCGGGTTAAAGTCCTCCCCTTTCCTCGCCTTCCCTTGATCTCTATATTGCACGAGCTTGTCGTGGGTGGAGATGTTGGTGAAGTTCTTTGGATCATCGAGGTCAGACGCAGAGAATGCCTTGACTTTCTTGTAAGGGCCAGTGTGGGCCATGGCATACAGGTCGTACACCTCTGGCACCTTATCCGCCTTATTGTAGCGTGCCTGAAAGAGAGAAACAAAGTAAATTAGTAATTAAAGGGCTAAAGCTAGCATGATGAATGAATTGCATGAATCATGAAGCAAACCACATACCCAGTTCTGCCCGTACTGAAATAAGTTGGAGCTGCCTTGGTGGTGTGGCACACCTTCCATTTGGGCACGTTTGTCCTTGGCCTCTTTGTGGGTGGCCAGCCATTATTTTGAGCACCACTCATTGACCAACACCTCCCAACAATCCATCCAATCCGCACACCATCTCGGAGGGGCCTAAGTTAGCAAATAGAAACTTGAGCGCTACGACTATGAATTACTAAATGAAGGAAGTAAGTACAAGGCCTTAAGAATTACCTTCATGTACTTCTCCTTACTCAAGAACTTATCGCAGCACTCCTGCTTGGGCTTCTTGATACCATGCCCGGCGTAGTAGTCTCGAACAGCCTGCACCCGAACCTCATGCCGTAAGTTCTGAAGTAGGCGCTTGCACTCCTTGTGGATAACATGATCCACCTCCTCCTCGTATCCCTCCTCACACCTGTAGAATGTCTGCAATCAAATGAGACAATATTGATTAGTACAATTAATAACTAGCTAGTTGAAGATTTTTAATTGTGTAAAGGAGCAATTACCAAGAACTTTCTGATCACGACGTCTGCCCTCATCTTGCACAAGACACCGTCGATAATCTCACCCGGCGGGGCCGGGGCAGCCAAGTAGTGCTCCCAAGTCAATCCAACCTCTGGAAGCCGACCCTCACCAGGCAACGTGACAAACCCCAGGAAGTTTTGCCGAATCAGAACTCCAAGGACGGAGTTGGGCCGGCGGACACTTTCATGGTGGTCCCAACCCCTGCAGCATGACAAGGCCAACACATCAGTTATTTGAAGAAACGTGAATGAAACGTAAATGCACTTACCTCTCCCCATCAAGGAAAATCAACCACCTCTGCTCGCGGGTCGCCGACACGGACGGGAGCCGTGTAGCACCACGCTGGTAGACGTTTCCCCCCTCCTCCCCCTCCTCATTAGTCGGCTCCCCGCCATCATCAGCATGGCCACTCGGCTCCCCGCCATCATCAGCGTGGCCACTCGGCTCCTCAGGCTGACCCGACCAGGTACCCCATCCAGACGTGTGCTCCTCCGGGGTCTCGTGGGCCCAAGTCTCGTGGGTCGAAGGCCCGTCGACCCGAGGCTGGTGGGCCGAAGACCCGTGGACCGGAGGCTCGTGGACCGAAGTCCGTGCAGCCTCCTCCTCAGACGAGTCCACCCTAGCAGTCACGTGCTCGGGTGAAACAGCTGGGGGCGGCCGCGAGGAAGGCGCCGTAAGAGTCACCCTACCTCCTCTCCAGCGACCACGTGCTCCACCTCCTCTCTTCTTCTTACCTCGTCCCCTGTTGGGCACCGCGGTCGACGAAGAAGGGCCCGGCGGTGTCGCCATACTGTCCAGCAACGCTCGGCGGAGAGGTGCGTGTGGAATGGAAGACCTCGCACCACGCGCCGACGAAGAAGGGGCCTCGACGCGCTCCCGACCAGCGCCCACCATCTTTCAACACCTGCCATGACAAAGAATAAACGAAATTAGTACAACATAAAAAAAAGTACCGACATGAATAATAATATGTATATCACTTAAGTGTATCATCATCAAGTACAACATAAAAAAATTGAATACCTGACACTACTAATAATGTCGATCAGTATCATCAATAAATGCATAATCATCATCATCACTATAATCAATGATGGGCTCATAGGGTTCATTGGCATCAACATGTGCAAGGCCACCTTGACGTAACCGGTCGAGCATTGACAGGTCATCCGCAGCAGTAACCTCTTCTTGTTCCGGCTCTTCTTGTTCCTCCTCTGGGGTGATGTCGGATTCATTGCCGCTATCTACTTCAATGTTTTGGGGTGAAGTATAGCGGTTCTTGAAACGCTTTTTGGAAAGACGTGTCTCTTGGAAGAATTCTCCTTCATATGTGTCTGGGTTAATGTGAGGTTCATAATCCTCTTCCTTTGGGGGAGAAAGTCTAGCACGTGGCGGCACTTCATAAACGACATCCCAACCTTTCAGATTTGGATTAGTTTGGCAGGCCCATGGTAGATAGAATACTTGGGTCGCCTGTTGAGCCGTAATATAGACATCAGGAACATCTAAATGGGTGCTTTGGTTGATTTCAACTAGCCCTATATGTTCATGAGTCCTTCTAGTCTCCTTCGGCTGAAACCAATAACATTTGAAGACCATGACATTCGGTGGGTTTTCACCATAGAACAGAAGTTCATAAATTGCTTCAACTCTCCCATAATACTCGATACCTCCTTCGCCGATAGCAGATACACAACAATTTGTAGACTTTCGGTCAGCCATAGATAGCTCTTTGCCATAGGTACGAAAGCGATACCCATTGATGTCGTACTTGTCAAATGAACGGACCTTATAGTCAAAACCATTAGCGACTTGTCTCAATTCGGCGTCCATAGACTCTGAATTAGCCTACAAGTTTAATATGAAAGGATTGTTGCATTATGCACAAATTAGTGAATGAAATGAAATTGTCTAATAGAAATTACCGTTTGTTTGAACCAAGAGATGAAACCGGGATAGCCGCCTCCTTGCTTTGCGAGAAGCTCATACTCTTCGACGGAATCCTTTTGGATCTCCGCTCCATATGAGAATATGGCGACGTATCGAATGTATGACATATCCAGGAATAAGAGCAGTTCAAAGGAAATAGAAGTTGCGAAACAATGTACCGAGAACTTACTCGATGTACGGCCGCACTTCTATCAGGTTGTTGAAGATATACAACGAAATGGTCCGCCATTCTTCGTTATCCAAAGATATTGGATGTGAAACACTAGCTGGTGCAAGATTCCCTTTGAATAGGCTGAGGTTGGATCCACCCTTTTTAGGCTCGTCAGCATTGTACAGAGGCTTCGGATTATGCAAATGATGATTTTTGGCTTTGTAGTGCGCTGTTACGAAGTTTGCCGCCTCCTCTGTGATGAATGCCTCAGCCATCGATGCTTCAATTCTACGTTTATTTTTACATTTTTCTCGAAGCGTCTTCTGCATCCTCTCAGTTGGGTAGCACCAACAATTTTGCACGGGCCCCCCCCCCAATCTTGCCTCAGTCGGGAGATGCAAAATCAAATGCTGCATTGGATTAAAGAAGCCCGGTGGAAAGATCTTCTCTAACTTGCAGATCAACTCCAGCGCCAACTCTTCCATTTCTTCTAGCACGCCAGGCGATAGTTCTTTCGCACAAAGAACACGGAAGAAATAGCTGAGTTCTGCCAGTACTAGCCATTCATCCTCAGGGATGAAGCCACGCAACATCACCGGCATTACCCGCTCAATCTATATGTGCCAATCATGACTCTTGAGACCAAATATCTTCAGTTTATCAAGATTCGCTCCCCTCTTTAGATTCGCTGCATACCCATCGGGGAACATCAACTGCTGTTGCACCCACAAGAGAATTTCCCTCATAGTTGGCCTTCCAAGATGGAACCATGCCTTTGGCTTCGTCCAGTTTTGCTTTCCTTTCGGTTCTTTCATGTTTTGTAACGGCCTATCACATAGCGCCTCCAGATCGACTCTAGCCTTAGTATTATCCTTTGACTTCCCATCTATGCCGAACAATGTACCAAAAAGTGCCTCGGCGATATTCTTCTCAGTGTGCATCATGTCGATGTTGTGTGGGCAAAGGAGGTCTTTGAAGTAAGGCAGATCCCATAAGCATGTTTTGTGAGTCCATGCGTGCTTAGTATTATAACCCTTGAAGTACCCTGGACGTTGTGGATCTGGCTCGAGAGCGTTTAACTGGTCCAGGGTCTGTTGGCCTGTCAATACAGGTGGTGCAGATTTTTTGACAACTCTACCCCTGATGAAGTTCTTCTTGTCTTTCCTGAACTTATGGCGAGGATCCAGGAACTGTCTATGCATGTCGAAGCAAGAAAACTTGCGACCGGCCTGAAGCCAACGAAACTCAAGAGCTCCCTTGCATGTGGGGCATGGAAACCTTCCATGCACACACCAGCCAACGAATAGCGCATACGCCGGCAAGTCATGCGTCGAGTACATGTACCAGACACGCATTATGAAGTTCCGTTTGCTAAAGGCGTTGTATGTCTTGAACCCATTATCCCAGGCTTCTTGCAATTCGTCCTTAAGCGGTTGCATGTACACATTCATATTTTCCCCCGGATAGTTGGGTCCTGGAATTATCAACGTCAGGAAAATGTTCTTTCTTTGCATAATCTGTCCGGGGGGGAGATTGAGTGGAAAGACAAATACGGGCCAACAACTATATTGGGCTGTCGTCATACCAAACACACTGAACCCATCCGTGCTGATGCCGACTCGAGGATGCCTCGGATCTGCCGCTTTGTCAGCATGTAATTCATCAAACTTTTTCCACGCAACACCATCTGATGTGTGTACCATCATCAGATTCCCATCTGCATCTAGTTCGGTTCTTTTGCCTGTTTTGTGCCATGTCATCTGTCTGGCCGTCTCTTCGACCATGAAAAGATGTTGAAGTCTTGGTACGATTGGCATATACCGAAGAACACTAATGGGGATTTTGGTCTGTGTCTTCTCACCAATACCGTTGTCTACCACAATATACCTGGAAGACTTGCAAATGGGACAATAGTTCAAGTCCGCATAGTCAAGCCTAAATAAGGCACATCCTTTCTCATAGGCATGTATCTTCTCATAGGGCATCTTCAGTGCACGGAGGATTTTGTCCGACTGGTACAGGTTTGCAGGCATTACATGGCCTTTGGGTAGAAAGCGTCCAAATACTGTCATAATTGCGTCATAGCATTCTCTGCCCAAGTTGAACTGAGCCTTCAGAGCCATTACTTGTGAGATGGCATCCAACTGACAAAGCTCAGTGTGCTCGTGGAGCGGACGTTTTGAAGACTCCAACATTTCATTCAAGGCCTTTGTAGATTCCTCCATCTCCTCGTCCGAATCCCGAGCATCATCATAGTCTTGCACCATGTTTTCCATCCCGGTACCATGCTCGTCGGTGCGACGACGATCCACCTCAGCTCGGTCACGTTGGGCAGACTCACCATGAAATGTCCACACCGTATAATCGGGCGTAAAACCACTCTTCTGCAGGTGTTTGCCCATTTCAGCCTCTGTCTTCTTTTCCCAATTGCCGCACTGGAAACAGGGGCACCAGGTTTTCTTTTGGCCATTTGCAAATGCGGCTTGCACAAACCCCTTGGTTTTTGTGAACCATTCAGCGCTCCATTTGTTCTGACCAGTGTGATCGGTATACATCCACGCACGATCACTCATCTTGACTTTCAGAGCTACTGGACACACAACAATTATATATGTAATTCACCATGTATATATTCATCAGTTGATCTACTTTGTCAAATTTATTACGTCCATGCAACCTACACTCTAATAGGTAATGATAGGTCCTAATCCCACCTGTGTATGTGTAGATTGGGTTCATTTTCCCATGCTATGCTCTGGATCCGACGCAAAATTTCGGCAGCACCTCCCCGTTGTTCTCCTGATACACGTCTCTGCAATAAACAGAGAGGATGTGTACCCGGAGAACAACAGGGGAGGCACTGACGAAATTTATGCATCGGATCCGGAGCAAAGCATATGGGAAAAGGAACCCAATCTACACATACTCGGGTTGTCCATGGATAGCGTTGGACAATTCGAAAGAATCAAGGTTATAAATATGCAAATGCATGCATATTTATAACTATGACGCTTTCGAACAGGAGACACATATTGGTTACGCATACTGATCATTCAAGACACATATATAGCTAGCTATCAAGTTTCATCGGAATAGAGCAAATAATTAATGGGGGAGGAGGACATGTCATTTGAGCTCACCCACGAATGAAGGGGCAGAGCTTGTCAGACGCACGGCGAGGTCGTCGAACACCAAACCTCGCAGCGATGAAACAGCTGCACATTTAAAACTACCCGGTCAACACAATTATATATGATGTTTTTCATAACAAAATCGAAGAATATATGACCTAACTAATAATTCACAAATATATGACCCCGTCGGCCTCTGGAAGGCCAAAGAACACCTTTTCGGGAGGTGTCGGGGGTCGGGGTGCCGTGTCGGTG
>NC_041382.1:675723891-675753890 GCF_002162155.2 Triticum dicoccoides | reverse complement strand
GGCGGCGCCGGGCGGCGGTGGGTGCGGGGCGTCGGGGAGGAGAGGAGAGAACAGAGAGTAACGGGCAGGGGGATGGGGCCGTTAGTTAGGCCCTTCTTTGTCGTCCGCCTATCTTTGTCGTCCGCCATTATCTTCCTTTGCCGTCCGCTAGCGGACGGCAAAGAGGTGGGGCGTTAAGTTTTTTCTAAACGGGCGGGGGGTGGGGGCCACCTCTCTCTTTGTCGTCAGCCAGCGGACGGCAAAGTTTCTTTGCCGTCTGCTGGCTGATGGCAAAGAGCCGGCTGATGGCAAAGGCCTGTTTTACCATCTGCCATTTCTTTGTCGTCCACTTTTCGGTAGCTGATGGCAAAGAGCTTCTTTGCCGTCTGCTAGCCGACGGCAAAGAGCTGGCAGATGGCAAAGTAGCTGATTCCAGTAGTGTACCCACTACCAATGATCAACGATCTGTTTGATCGATTGCAAGGAGCTAAGGTATTTTCCAAGATCGATCTGCGATCAGGATACCACCAGTTGAAGATTCGAGAACAGGATATTCCGAAGACAACTTTTACTACCAGGTATGGGCTGTATGAGTATATCGTTATGTCATTTGGTCTGACTAATGCACCTGCCTATTTTATGAACATGATGAACAAAGTATTTATGGACTTTTGGATAAGTTCGTCGTAGTGTTCATTGATGATATCCTGGTTTACTCGAAGAATGAAGAGGAGCATAAGGAGCATTTGCGTTTGGTACTTGGAAAGCCCAGAGAACATCAATTATATGCCAAGTTCAGCAAATGTGAGTTTTGGTTGAAGGAAGTAGGATTCCTCGGACACGTTATATCTGGAGAAGGTATAGCAGTAGATCCTACCAAAGTAGATACCGTGACCAAGCGGGAAGCCCCAACAACAGTTGGAGAGATCCGGAGTTTTCTTGGACTCGCAGGATACTACCGGAGATTTTTTGAGAATTTCTCAAAGATTGCGAAGCCTATGACTGAGTTGTTGAAGAAAGATACCAAGTTCATATGGACAGAGGAATGTGAGGCTAGTTTCCAGGAATTGAAGAAACGCTTGGTTACCTCACCAGTATTGATTTTGCCAGACCAGACCAAGGATTATGAGGTGTATTGCGACGCTTCACGTCGAGGACTTGGAGCAGTGCTTATGCAGGAAGGGAGAGTTGTTTCATATGCCTCAAGACAACTGAAGCCTCATGAGTTGAATTATGCCATGCATGATTTGGAGTTAGCAGCCGTAGTGCATGCTTTGAAAACATGGAGACATTTCCTCATTGGAAACCATTGTGAGGTGTACACGGATCATAAGAGTTTGAAGTACATTTTCACATAGAAGGAATTAAACCTCAGACAAAGGAGATGGTTGGAGCTTATCAAGGATTATGATATGAAACTGCATTATCACCCCGGAAAGGCTAATGTAGTAGCTGACGCATTAAGCTGTAAGAGCCATGTCAATACGTTAATGACGGGAGAAATACCCAAGGAGTTAGCAGAAAATCTTCGTGAACTATGTTTGGAAATAGTTCCGAGAGGCTATCTAGCAGCATTGGAGATTCAGTCAACTTTGATGGATAGAATCAGAGAAGCTCATAATACTGACAAAGAGATTGCCACTATAAAGGAGAAACTGAGCAAAGGAAAAGCTAAAGGATTTCGTGAGGATGAGCACGACACCCTATGGTTTGAAGACCACGTTTATGTGCCCAATGACCTGGAGATTAGGAAGTTGATACTACAAGAGGCACACGATTCACCATATTCAATTCACCCAGGAAATACCAAGATGTATTTGGATTTAAAGGATATTTTCTGGTGGACCGGAATGAAGAAGGATATTGCGGAGTACATAGCAGTTTGTGATGTATGCCAGAGAGTAAAGGCAGAGCATCAGAAGCCAGCAGGATTGTTACAACCATTTCCGATACCCGAATGGAAGTGGGATAAGCTAGGCATGGATTTTATCACGGGATTGCCTAGGACTCGTTCAGGCTATGACTCGATTTGGGTTGTAGTCGATCGATTGACGAAAGTAGCTCATTTCATCCCAGTAAAGACCACTTACACCAGTGCTAAGTTGGCAAAGATTAACATGACCAGGATCGTATGTTTGCATGGAGTTCCAAGGAGTATCGTATCAGATAGAGGAACCCAGTTTACCTCAAAGTTCTGTAAGCAGTTGCATGAAACTTTGGGTACCATGTTAGAATTCAGTACAGCTTTTCATCCACAGACAGATGGAAAGACCAAGAGAGTCAATCAGATTTTGGAGGATATGCTGAGAGCTTGTGCGCTAGATTACGGATCTAGTTGGGACGATAATTTTCCATATGCAGAGTTCTCTTACAACAACAGTTACCAAACCAGTTTAAAGATGGCCCCTTTCGAAGCTTTTTACGGAAGGAGGTGCAGGACACTGTTATCATGGGACGAAGTTGGAGACCGCCAGTTGTTGGACCTGACTTGATTAAAGAGTCTGAACAGAAGGTGAAGTTGATTCGCGATAGGCTCAAGGTAGCCCAGTCCAGGCAGAAAAGTTATGCAGATTCTAAACGCAAGGAGACAGTTTACGAAGTCGGAGATAGAGCTTATCTTCGAGTATCTCCACTTCGGGGAACAAAGCGTTTTGGAGTTAAAGGGAAGTTAGCACCACGATTTGTAGGACCATATTGAGTTTTGGAGCGTATGGGAGAAGTGGCCTACAAGTTGGAATTGCCCGAAGGATTGTCAGGAGTTCATGATGTGTTCCACGTTTCTCAGTTAAAGAAGTGCCACGCGGAGATGACTGACATACCTTTGAGAGACACAATGCCATTGGAAACTATTCAGTTGGATAACGATTTGACCTATGAAGAGATACCAATTAAGATCCTCGAGTTTGCCAGCCGAGTTACCCGCAGTAAGGTTATCAAGTTTTGCAAAGTTCAGTGGAGCCACCACACAGAGGATGAAGCCACCTGGGAATGAGAGGAAGATTTGCTCAAAGACCACCCTCACCTATTTTCTAGCCAACCCGAATCTCGAGGGCGAGATTCATCTTAAGGGGGGTAGGTTTGTAACATCCCAAATTTTCAATTTGGAATGTTATACATTAGATCATCATTGCATATCATATTTTATTTTGCATTTTGGTTGATCCTAGAAATTCTACGCAACTCAATGACCCACGAAGAGAGTTGGGGATTTCGTTATTTTCATATTTGAGTTTCCTCAAATTTTGAGAATAGGATCATTTGATTTTATTTATTTTATCATCAATTATTTCTACTACAAAAATATGAGAGAGGGAATAAAATGACTTTCCCAAAATAAAGAAATATTGAGGGTTTAATAATAAAATCAAATAAGATTTCATTTCGGAGTTTTTCGGTGTTTTATTTGAATTTAGAAAAAAAAGTGCGTTTTTCAAAATTGCATTTAGGTCCCAAATAAATGTTCACCTTGTGCGGCTTGATTTTAGAAGCCCGTGAAAATTTATTTCGGAATTTTTGGAGTCCGTTTAGTATTTCTTCTTATTTTTCTTCCGAGTGGAATAATTTAAAAAGGAAAGAAAAAAAATAGAACCGACCTACGGGCCGTGTCCGACTAGGACTCTGGCCCGAGGGGGGGGCTTTATAAGCCGGGGCAGCCCACCCGGGGGAAACCCTAGTCTAGCCGCCGTCCTAGCCGCCCGCCCCAGCCGCCGCTTCCGCCGCCGCCGCCGCCGCGCCGCCGCCGGACACTGCCGCCGTCGCCGAGGTTCGCCGTCGCCGCCTCTACTTCCGTGCCATCGTCTAAAGAAAAGATCGGTTTTCGTCGGTTTTTTTTTAGTTTCGGTTTTTTTAAATAGATCGGTTTTTCCGGTTTATTTAAATAGCGAGCATTCGTCCGTTCATTCGTTCTAGCGAGTGTTCGTCGTTTTTCTTTTTCTCGGATTAAATCCACGATTTTCTGATCGCGATTCCTGATCCGATTTTCGTTTTAGTGTAACTTTTCGCTCGTTTAACGGAATCAGGCGATTCAAGCGCCTAGAGTTTCGTCTCGAAACCCTCTATCCGTTTAACCAACTTAAACAAGTTTTTGCTACTGTAAAATTTGCCCTAGATCCAGATTACTAGAACGAAGTTGTTTTCTTTCGCTATTTGACTTTCGTTGCTTCGTTCGATTTGATTCTTTTTGCCAACCGGAGTTCTTAAGTTGAACCTTCTGGTTAGATCTCTTATTTGAGTTTTACCTGTGCATTAGAGGAGTACTTATTGTATGCTTGTTTGTTTGTCTGTGATAGAATATCCGAAGTGCGCCGCCTGTTACTTCGAATCGTTAGGTTTCGCGGATCATCAGCAAGGCAAGTAACACTTTGATCATACCTTTTCTACTACCCAGTTTTCTTGCATTAGATCAATCCTCACACATTGCATGAATAGGATCTAATTAAATTGTGGGATGAGAAGTAGATGAGGTAGTACCTATTACCTGTTTATTATCAAACCTTTGGGAGTTACTTCTACGTTTGCCTATTATGCCATGCTATGCTAGTAGACGTGAATTGGGTGAGTGACATCCATGACAGATGTGAGATTGTTAATTAATGGTTTATCTAAGGTGGCAACTTAAACACACATCTGGGTGGATTGAGGCACCTCGGTATTCCAGGACTTGCCTGTTTTCTTTTGGACCGCCCCCCAGACTCAAATGGATCATGAGACTATTCATACTAGAAACTTCCGTGTGCAGCCACAAGCTATTATGGCCTCTAGCATAGTTGACTAAGTTGTGCGAACTCTTATAGTGGTAGACTAGCAGATGTAGGGGATATAGGTGGTACGGTCTACCCGATCGTAAGGTGCTAGCGCTTCTGAAAGACTATGTCTCGGTCATCCGTCTTCTCAAACGCCATGTAGTGCGAGAAACCAAACGGAGGCGATCGAGTCTTGTGGAGAAAAGTGCGCAAACCTCTGCAGAGTGTAATAAACTAATCATGGTTAGCCGTGTCCCCGGTTATGGACATCTTGAGTATCTAGTACCTGGATTATCATGTGAATCTCAACATGTTGCTCTAAATTAATTTTGTTGGGTTATGTTTAATGATGATGCTTAATTGGGATTGAGAATGCTGTCAACCATTCTCAATGTTTAACAACTACCATGATAGTTAAATAAATTTATTCCTTTGAAGTAGGGAAAAATTGGCTTTACACAAAACTGTAACCATAGAGCTTTCCACCAGCCAAATATGCATATAGTATAGCTATTTCATTTCCATTACTCTCTATGTGTTACCTTGCCAGCATATTCCATGTGTTGACCCGTTTCGGGCTGCAATGTTAATGTTGCAGACTTTTCAGACGACGATTAAGGAGTGTTAGGTCGTGGTTCTATACTCAGTGATGCCGTTGGAGTTGATGGACTCACTTATCTTCCAAGCCTTCCACTGTTATCGTTATTAGATGGCCTTAAGCCATATTTATTGTAATAAGTTCTCTTTTGAGACACCTTATGTAATAAGTGTGTGATTGCTACTCTGCTATAAATCCTCCGAGTATTGTGTGGTGTCAGCATTACTGATCCAGGGATGACACCGGAGCACAGAGATCAGACTATTTGAGGTCTGGTCGCTACAAGATGCCGCTACCCATCTAAATAGCTTCATTGATTTGTGTGACATGCAAAAGAAGAAAGATGTGGATAATCATATTGTTAAATTGAAGCTATTTCCTTTTTCGCTTAGAGATCGTGCTAACGCTTGGTTTTCGTCTTTGCCTAAAAATAGTATTGATTCATGGAATAAGTGCAAAGATGCTTTTATCTCTAAGTATTTTCCTCCCGCTAATATCATCTCTCTTAGAAACGATATTATGAACTTTAAGCAACTTGATCATGAACATGTTGCACAAGCTTGGGAGAGAATGAAATTAATGATACATAATTGCCCTACTCATGGTTTAAATTTGTGGATGATTGTTCAAATTTTTTATGCTGGATTGAATTTTGCTTCTAGAAATTTTTTAGATTCGGCCGTGGGAGGCACTTTTATGGAAATCACCTTAGGAGAAGCTACTAAACTCCTAGATAATATTATGGTTAATTATTCTCATTGGCATACTGAAAGATCTACTAATAAAAAGGTGCATGCGATAGAAGAAATTAATGTTTTGAGTGGAAAGATGGATGAACTTATGAAATTATTTGCTAATAAGAGTGTTTCTTATGATCCTAATGATATGCCCTTGTCTACTTTGATTGAGAATAATAATGAATCTATGGATGTGAATTTTGTTGGTAGGAACAATTTTGGTAATAACGCGTATAGAGGAAATTTCAATCCTAGGCCTTATCCTAGTAATCCCTCTAATAATTATGGTAATTCCTACAACAATTCTTATGGAAATTATAATAAGAAGCCCTATGATTTTGATTCTAATATTAAAGAATTTATTACTTCGCAAAAGAATTGTAATGCTATGATTGAAGAAAAACTGCTTAAGATTGATGACTTGGCTAGAAATGTTGATAGAACTGCTCTTGATGTTGATTCTTTGAAACTTCGATCTATTCCACCTAAGCATGGTATCAATGAGTCTCTAAAAGCCATGAGAAAGTGCAAAGAAAGAACTGCTAGGATGCGTGCTAAGAAAGATGCCTTTATAAAAGCGTGTTCTTCTAGTTCCTATGAAAATAATGATGAAGATCTAAAAGTTATTGATGTGTCCCCTATTAAATCTTTGTTTTGCAATATGAATCTTGATAATGATGGGACTGAATATGATCCACCTTTACCTAGAAGGCGTTCCAAGAATTCTGAATCTTTTGATCTTGATGCTAAATTTGATAAAAGTGGGATTGAAGAAATTAAAACCTTAGATGTTGCTAAACCCACTATTATGGATTTCAAGAAATTTAACTATGAAAATTGCTCTTTGATTGATTGTATTTCCTTGTTGCAACCCGTGCTAAATTCTCCTCATGCTTATAGTCAAAATAAAGCGTTTACTAAACATATCGTTGATGCCTTGATGCAATCTTATGAAGAAAAACTTGAATTAGAAGTTTCTATCCCTAGAAAACTTTATGATGAGTGGGAACCAACTATTAAAATTAAAATTAAAGATCATGAATGCTATGCTTTATGTGATTTGGGTGCTAGTGTTTCCACGATTCCAAAGACTTTGTGTGATTTGTTAGGTTTCCGTGATTTTGATGATTGCTCTCTAAACTTGCACCTTGCGGATTCCACTATTAAGAAACCTGTGGGAAGATTTAATGATGTTCTTATTGTTGCAAATAGGAACTATGTGCCCGTAGATTTTATTGTTCTTGACATAGATTGCAATCCTTCATGTCCTATTATTCTTGGTAGACCTTTCCTTAGAACGATTGGTGCAATTATTGATATGAAGGAAGGAAATATTAGATTCCAATTTCTATTAAGGAAAGGCATGGAACACTTTCCTAGAAATAAAATTAAATTACCTTATGAATCTATTATGAGAGCCACTTATGGATTGCCTACCAAAGATGACAATATCTAGATCTATTCTTGCTTGTTATGCCTAGCTAGGGGCGTTAAACGATAGCGCTTGTTGGGTGGCAACCCAATTTTATTTTTATTCCTTGCTTTTTGCTCCTTTTTAGTAATAAATAAATTATCTATCCTATGTTTTGGTTGTGTTTTTTGTGTTTAATTAGTGTTTGTGCCAAGTAGAACCGTTGGGAAGACTTGGGGAATGTCTTGTTGAACTTGCTGTAAAAAACAGAAACTTTAGCGCTCACGAGAACTGCTGTAATTTTTATTTAGAAAGTGATATTAATAGATAAATTCCTCACGTCCAGAAATTTATTTTAGAATTTTTGGGGTTCCAGATCTTGCGCTAGCTACAGATTACTACAGACTGTTCTGTTTTTGACAGATTCTGTTTTTCGTGTGTTGTTTGCTTATTTTGATGAATCTATGGCTAGTAAAATAGTTTATGAACCATAGATAAGTTGGAATACAGTAGGTATAAAACCCTTATAAATAAAGAATGGGTTCATTACAGTACTTTGAAGTGATCTTTTATTCTCTTTCGCTAACGGAGATCATGAGATTTTCTACTTTAAGTTTTGTGTTGTGAAGTTTTCAAGTTTTGGGTAAAGATTTGATGGATTATTGAACAAGGAGTGGCAAGAGCCTAAGCTTGGGGATGCCCATGGCACCCCCAAGATAATCTAAGGACACCTAAAAGCCAAAGCTTGGGGATGCCCCGGAAGGCATCCCCTCTTTCGTCTACTTCTATCGGTAACTTTACTTGGAGCTATATTTTTATTCGCCACATGATATGTGTTTTGATTGGAGCGTCTTGTATTATTTGAGTCTTTGTTTGTTAGTTTACCACAATCATCCTTGCTGTACACACCTTTTGAGAGAGTCATACATGATTTGGAATTTGTTAGAATACTCTATGTGCTTCGCTTATATCTTTTGAGTTATATAATTTTGCTCTAGTGCTTCACTTATATCTTTTAGAGCACGATGGTGGATTTGTTTTATAGAAACTATTGATCTCTCATGCTTCACTTAGATTATTTTGAGAGTCTTAATAGCATGGTAATTTGCTTAAAATCCTAATATGCTTGGTATGCAAGATTAATAATAAAAACTTTCTTATGAGTGTGTTGAATACTAAGAGAAGTTTGATGCTTGATGATTGTTTTGAGATATGGAGGTAATAATATCAGAGTCGTGCTAGTTGAGTAGTTGTGAAATTGAGAAATACTTGTGTTGAGGTTTGCAAGTCCCGTAGCATGCACGTATGGTAAACGTTATGCAACAAATTTGAAACATGAGGTGTTATTTGATTGTCTTCCTTATGAGTGGCGGTCGGGGACGAGCGATGGTCTTTTCCTACCAATCTATCCCCCTAGGAGCATGCCCGTAGTACCGATGTTTTTGATGACTTGTAGATTTTTGCAATAAGTATGTGAGTTCTTTATGACTAATGTTGAGTCCATGGATTATACGCACTCTCACCCTTCCATCCTTGCTAGCCTCTTCGGTACCGTGCATTGCCCTTTCTCACATTGAGAGTTGGTGCAAACTTCGCCGGTGCATACAAACCCCGTGATATGATACGCTCTTTCACACATAAACCTCCTTATATCTTCCTCAAAACAACCACCATACCTACCTATTATGGCATTTCCATAGCCATTCCGAGATATATTGCCATGCAACTTTCCATCATTCCGTTCATCATGACACATTCATCATTGTCATATTGCTTAGCATGGTCATGTAGTTGACATAGTATTTGTGGCAAAGCCACCATTCATAATTCTTTTATACATCTCACTCTTGGTCCATTGCATATCCCGGTACACCGCCGGAGGCATTCATATAGAGTCATCTTTTGTTCTAGTATCGAGTTGTAATCATTAAGTTGTAAATAAATAGAAGTGTGATGATCATCATTTTCTAGAGCATTGTCCCAAGTGAGGAATATAAAAAAAAGAGAAAGGCCATAAAAAAGAGAAGGCCCAAAAAAAGAGAAAGGCCATAAAAAGAGAAGGCCCAAAAAAATGAGAGAAAAAGAGAGAAGGGACAATGTTACTATCCTTTGCCACACTTGTGCTTCAAAGTAGCACCATGATCTTCATAGTAGAGAGTCTATCATGTTATCACTTTCATATGCTAGTGGGAAATTTTCATTATAGAACTTGGCTTGTATATTCCAACAATGGGCCTCCTCAAGTGCCATAGGTCTTCATGAGCAAGCAAGTTGGATGCACACCCACTAGTTTCTTTTGTTAAGCTTTCATACATTTATAGCTCTAGTGCATCCGTCGCATGGCAATCCCTACTCCTTGCATTAACATCAATCGGTGGGCATCTCCATAGCCCATTGATTAGCCTCGTTGATGTGAGACTTTCTCCTTTTTGTCTTCTCCACATAACCCCCCTCATTATATTCTATTCCACCCATAGTGCTATGTCCATGGCTCGCGCTCATATATTGCGTGAAAGTTTATAGGTTTGAGATTACTAAAGTATGAAACAATTGCTTGGCTTGTCATCGGGGTTGTGCATGATGATAGCATTCTTGTGTGATGAAAATGAAACATGACTAAACCATATGATTTTGTAGGGATGAACTTTCTTTGGCCATGTTATTTTGAGAAGACATAATTGCTTAGTTAGTATGCTTGAAGTATTATCATTTTTATGTCAATATGAACTTTTGTCTTGAATCTTTTGGATCTGAATATTCATACCACAATTAAGAAGAATTACATTAAAATTATGCCAAGTAGCACTCGCATAAAAAAATTTGTTTTTATCATTTACCTACTCGAGGACGAGCAGGAATTAAGCTTGGGGATGCTTGATACGTCTCCAACGTATCTATAATTTTTGATTGCTCCATGCTATATTATCTACTATTTTGGACATTATTGGGCTTTATTATCCACTTTTATATTATTTTTGGGACTAACCTATTAACCGGAGGCCCAGCCCAGAATTGATGTTTTTGCCTGTTTTAGGGTTTCGAAGAAATGGAATATCAAACGGAGTCCAAACAGAATGAAACCTTCGGGAACATGATTTTCTCATCGAATACAACTCAGGAGACTTGGACCCTACGTCAAGACACGTAACAGGAGGCCACGAGGTAGGGGGCGTGCCTATCCCCGGCGCGCCCTCCACCCTCGTGGGCCCCCTGTTGCTCCACCGACGTACTTCTTCCTCCTATATATACCCACGTACCCCCAAACGATCAGATACGGAGCCAAAACCCTAATTCCACCGTCGTAACTTTCTGTATCCACGAGATCCCATCTTGGGGCCTGTTCCGGAGCTCCGCCGGAGGGGGCATCGATCACGGAGGGCTTCTACATCAACACCATAGCCCCTCCGATGAAGTGTGAGTAGTTTACCTCAGACCTACGGGTCCATAGTTAGTAGCTAGACGGCTTCTTCTCTCTTTTTGGATCTCAATACAATGTTCTCCCCCTCTCTTGCGGAGATCTATTTGATGTAATCTTCTTTTTGCGGTGTGTTTGTTGAGACCGATGAATTATGGGTTTATGATCAAGTCTATCTATGAATAATATTTGAATCTTCTCTGAATTCTTTTATGTATAATTGGTTATCTTTGCAAGTCTCTTCGAATTATCAGTTTGGTTTGGCCTACTAGATTGATCTTTCTTGCAATGGGAGAAGTGCTTAGCTTTGGGTTCAATCTTGCGGTGTCCTTTCCCGGTGACAGTAAGGGCAGCAAGGCACGTATTGTATTGTTGCCATCGAGGATAACAAGATGGGTTTTTCATCAATTGTATGAGTCTATCCCTCTACATCATGTCATCTTGCTTAAGGCGTTACTCTGTTTTTAACTTAATACTCTAGATGCATGCTGGATAGCGGTCCATGAGTGGAGTAATAGTAGTAGATGCAGGCAGGAGTTGGTCTACTTGTCTCGGACGTGATGCCTATATACATGATCATACCTAGATATTATCATAACTATGCCCAATTATGTCAATTGCTCAACAGTAATTTGTTCACCCACCATAGAATACTTATGCTCTCGAGAGAAGCCACTAGTGAAACCTATGGCCCCCGGGTCTATCTTCATCATATTAATCTCCTACTACTTAGTTATTTACTTTGTTATTTACTTTGCATCTTTATCATAAAAATACCAAAAATATTATCTTATCATATCTATTAGATCTCACTCTCGTAAGTGGCCCTATAGGGATTGACAACCCCTATTTGCGTTGGTTGCGAGGATTTATTTGTTTTGTGCAGGTGCGAGGGACTCGCGCGTAGCCTCCTACTGGATTGATACCTTGGTTCTCAAAAACTGAGGGAAATACTTACGCTACTTTGCTGCATCATCCCTTCCTCTTCGGGGAAAACCAACGCAGTGCTAAAAGAGGTAGCACCAGGCCCAGAGGGCCCAGGACCGGGTCATCCAGGAAGCTGCTTGGGTCGGGTCTTGGTGGGCCGGAGAGCCTGAAGGGAACCCGGCCAGAGAAGATAGGACCCGACTTCCCAGTCCATACACAAGGTCAGAACTTTCCTGACTTGGAAGGCACAAGGGACCTAGAAGAGTTAGAGTAGGACTCCGATCGCGGGTAGAACCCGGGGTGTATTGCAATCCCAGGAACCTCGCTATTATATAAAGGGGGTTCATGGGTTGTCCAAGGGGACCAGTTCTAGTCTCTCGAGACAGAGGTAGTGAAATAACACCCTTGTAATCCAGATCATCAGACACAATAAGCAAAACTAGCAGGAGTAGGCTTTTACCTCATCAGAGGGGCCGAACCTGGGTAAACTCGTATCTCTCATTCCCAATTAACCCCATCCAAGACTTCATGAAAAATTAATAAAAAATTCCACAAAAAAAATCCTCGATATTCTTGTCCTACGAACACTCAGTTGATCGTTGTCCTCCTGAGTCATGGACATACTCACTATACCATCATCATCATTACCGGTTTTGTTCTTCTTTCTCGATGAAGTGTTCCGTCATCCATGTGACTAACTAGGTGAGGACACCGCAAGATCGAACCCATCACAAAGCACCTCTTCCCATTGCAAGAAAAATCAATCTAGTTGGCCTAACTAAACCAAAGATTCGGAGAAAAATACAAGGCTATAACAATCATGCATGTAAGAGATCAAAGAAGACTCAAATAATATCCATGGATAGATTTTATCATAAACTCGCAGTTCATCGGATCCCAACAAACACATCGCAAAAAGTCATTACATCAAATATATCTCCAAGAACATCGAGGGGGACATTGTATTGAGAATCAAAAAGAGAGAAGGCATCTAGCTACTGCCTAAGGACCCGTAGGTCTATGGTGAACTACTCACACATCTTCGAATGAGCACCAATGAGGATGGTGAACCCCTCCGTGATCGTGTTCCCCTCAGGCAAGGTGTCGGAATAGGGCTCTAGATTTGATCTCGTGGTTCTGGAACTTGCGGCGGCTGGAATTGTGTTTTGTCGACTCCCCTAGGGTTTCTGGAATATTTGGGGTAATTTATAGAGCTGAGAGGCGGTGCAACGGAGTTTCATGGGCCCCATGATCCACCGGGGCTCGCCTGGGCTCTCTGGTGCGCCCTGGTGTATCATGGTCCCCACGGGCCTCCCCTCGTACACTTCCTTGGCTCCCTGGGGATATACTTACCGTTGTTGTGCTGCATCATGCTCTCCTCTTCGGGAAAATACCAACGCAGATACAAGAAATCATGTCGGTGACCTACTACTGCTTTTCCCGGGACCTCATGTCCTCACGAGGCCCTGTCCTGACGAGGAAGTGCAAGTGGTTGCGTCCATGGCAGATCTGGCCATCGCGATGGACGACACTCTGCTGGATCTCCCTCCCCTTCCAGCAGAGGAGAAGGGGGAGGGAGGAGGGGTAGGGGAGAGGCTGCGGTGGGAGAGAAGGTCACCGAATTTGGGGGAGACGTGGAGGTGCAAGGCCGGCAGTGGCGGTGGGTGAGGAAGGGCATCGTAGGTGGGAGGGAGAAGGGGAATCGAGAGAGTGTGGGTCTGGGTTTGGGCCTCTGCGCGTTATATGTATACATGTGTTGGTGGGTCGATAGTGGTAGCGCTGGGTTTATACCCCACGCTACTACTATGTCTGTCCCGGGGGGCACGGTGGAGACCACTTAGTAGTAGCGTGGGTTTATAATGCGCGCTACTACTACGGCCTGTCCCGAGGGGCACGGTGAAAACCACTTAATAGTAGCATGGGTTTTATACCCCGTGCTGCTACTATAAACTTAGTAGTAACATGGGTTTATAACCCCAACGGTGTTGCAGCACGCTCGAATGGGTGCTTGAGACCAGCGTTTACAGTGGCTGAGCTGACTACTGAGCAGATGGGCCTGTGTTTTCTGGGCTGGGCTGCGTTGATGAGTAGTAGTAAAAAAATTGTTCAATTTTGGAGGGCAGGCTTGAGCCCATCCAAGCATGCCCCTTGGGTTCGCCGCTGGCCAGGAGGACATATATCCCGATACATTGCAAAAAGGACCCATTAAAATAGAAAATACAACCGACTTCTAGGGGGTCACTCCGCAAAAAACATCCATCAAACACCGCCGACCTCCGCCGTCGCTGAAGCGCCGCCGGATTGGAGGGAGACGAAAAACCTCCAAGCCATGGCACATAGGAGCACCATCGCTAAAAAAAGTCGCTTTGCGAGCGATAGAACCATCTCCTATGTGGCACGTCGGCCGACGTACTCCCCAGTGCCTCCCACTAGACACCAACATCACCGTCTTCAATCGACTACAAACCCAGCACCGAGCCATCTGCAATCCCGCTGAGGCCATCGTAGCAACCGTCAAATAGGACGGCAACCGCCAGCCCAGACCAAAGAAAACTAACCTCATCGATCCGAGAGACCAATGAGGAACACACGCCATCGACTCTTCGACGCCGCCTTTGATAGTGACGTCGAGATGGGGAAAGTAGTCACACCTTTATTCAAAGTCGTCACGCCACGAAAATCTAACCCTAACCTATCTGCAAGGCGGCGACGAGTCACCGGGGCTTCCCAACCCTGCCGCTGCCGGAGCGGCAGACGGAGAGAGGGGAAGCCCACGGCGTCGCCACCGGCGCTGGACGGAGGGAAACGGATAATTGAAAATGGGTGGTGAACCATTTGCGTCCCATGTGCACAAGAGAAGTCATGAACATGGTAGAGAGCGAGTAAATTGCACAGAAGTACCACAATTGGGGCATTGGAAGCAGATTGGTACCAAGATTGGTAATTTTTACATGTCAGTACCAAGATTGGGGCGAGCCGTTGCAAAAAAGACTAAAAGTGTGTTTTATACGTATTGACAGAAAAGCTGACCGGTTGGGCCCGCCCGTCAGGCGACACGCTGGCCAGTGCGTGCGTGCCCGCGCGCTGACTGGGCGCTAACTGGGACGAGGCCGGCTCGCACCGTTTAGGGCGCGGCTGGTGCGGTCGAGCCACACCCCGACCCCGCTCTGCCCTCTTCCTTCTCCTCCTCGCCGGCGGCTGCCTCCCCGCCCGCCCCGCCGCCCGCCACACCATGCCACCGTAGTCATGGATCGAACTTCTTAGGCGCTGTCACCTCCACCGCGGCTGATCGTCCCTCGCGCCCTCCTCTCCCCCGCGGCTGCTGTGCCCTAGGCGACGATGGCCTCGGCTACTCCGGCAGGCGACGATGGCCAGGACGATGCGAGCGGCGGCGACCTCCCCCGCTTAGGCCTCGATGGGAGTGGTTGCTACTCCAGCTCGGAGTACAGTAGCGAGGATGAAGATTTTGCAGAGCCGGCGTTGTCGATGGAGCAGAGGCTGAAGATGGCGCGAATTTGGTTGGCCAACCCTAGCACCGCCCATCAGTGGACTCATGGCATCGGTGGTGTTCTGTAAGTGTTCCATTGTTCCATCTTTGCAAACTGAAATTGGGGATTAGGGTTAGGGTTTACTGCCTGGTTTACTGTCTGCATGTTTAGCACTCTAATTGCTAGTTCCTAAGTAGAGCAGAGAAGTATATTGGATTACATGAGTCCTAACTAGAGCAGAGCTGAGCAGCATTAGTGGATTACATTGTTATTTCTTAGTCCAAATTGTCAGAGCAGCATTAGGTGTTACCTAGTTAGAACAGAGCAGAGCAGAGAAGCATAGTGGATTAAATCATTCCTAACTAGAGCAGAGCACCATTAGTTAACTTAAACAAAGCTTTGTTTATATGTTAACTTAAGCAAAGCTTTGTTTATATGTTAACTTAAAAAATTCCTAACTAGAGCAGAGTCCAAATTATATGTTAACTTAAACAAAGCTTTGTTTATATGTTAGCCTATCTGTTAAGTAAAATTGTTTATTAACCATTTTTCTGTTATTTCATTTTGCAGTTTGTATGATGACATTTTGGATGTTAGGTTCTATTTTGATGCTTCAGAAATGTTTGAGTTGAAGCTCTGCAGTTCAGATGTAACATACCTGAATATGATTGCAGTGATGGAAACCCAAGGATTTAGTGAATATGATCTGTTGTTTCACATTGAGAATCCACAATTAGGGGAGAAAGGATTGGAGATGGTAGAGTGTAATGCTGAGTTGCAATTAGTAAAGAAGCAGGTTGAGGAGTCTAAGGTCTTAAATTTGCTAGTGAGGGCATGTCCACCTCCTTGCAGCCAGTTTGAGAGGCAAGAATTATCCACTGTTGTGTATGAAGAGCCTGTGTTATATGATCTCAGTGAGGCACCCATCTATGCTGTTAATGAAGGAGTTGCATTTGAAAGTAAGAGTAGTAGCTACAATGTAGCTCATGGTACTGGTCTTTGCACACAAGAGAGCAAGAATGTAAAAGGAAAAATGAAAGCTGTTATGGAAATAGAAGAAGAAGAGGGATATGTTGGCAGTGGTGGTTCTGATTGTGAAGGTGAAGAGGACATTGATGTACCACCTTTTTATATGGGTGATGCTGATGACATAGAGATGGCTGAGGGAAAGAAACAGAAAGAGTATGATGAAATGGAAGAGGAAGAAATAGATGATGAAGAATCTGAGGAGGAAGAAGTTGTGCATTATGAGGGTGACACAGAGGTTGAGGAACCTTTTCAAATGGATGAAGATGACAAAATTGTTTCACAGGATGTAGAAACTGTAATTGTACATGAAGAGAAGAAGAAGAAGAAACAGAAGCTTCCAGTTAGGAGAGGGCCTACAACAAGGTCACATTCAAGTGTAGTATCAGAGGAGGAACCTGATTTCAAACCTTCATCTGATGAAGAAGAGAAAGGATTGTTGAAGGAGGCTGATGATGATGGTTTTGAGCCATTGTCATTTGTGCTGCCAAAGAAAAGGAAAAGCAGGGCAAAGCAGAGGCCTCCTAGAAAATGGTACAATGAGAAAATGGATGCACCACATGAGCAATTATGTCTACACATGTGTTTCTTGGATCAACATCAATTCAGAGAGGCATTGTTGAACCTACACATCACTCAAGAAAGAAACTTCAGATATCATAGGAACTCATATCAAAGAATAATTGTAGAATGCAACCAAAAAAATTGCAACTTCTTTATGGTGGCAGCAGTTATAAAAGGTGAAACTACTTTTGTAATTAAGAAGATGAGAATTAAGCACACTTGCCCTACTAGTACAGAGACAACAAGGGTAAGTGCCAAGTGGCTTGCACAGAAGTATGAGTCACTGTTCAGATCTGATCTAACAACTGGCATTCAGACTTTGATTGATGCTTGCATGGAGAAGTATGGTGTGGATGTGCCCAAGTCAATGGCATATAGAGCAAAGAACATAGCTATTGATGCTGTGCTAGGAGACCACAAGAAGCAATACCCTAGGTTGAAAGACTATGCTCAGACAGTGATGGATACAAACCCTGGGAGTAGAGTAGTAGTCACTACTGTAACTCCAACACCCACTAAAAAAATCCCCCATCCAGGTCCAAGATTCCATGCTATGTTCTATTGCATCAATGGAGCAAGGGAGGGGTTTCTCAAGGGGTGCAGACCATTCATTGGTTAGTTTGTTCACCTTGTGCATTAGTTACATATTGTTTCATCTTGAAATGCATTTGAATGTTTTAAATATTGAATTTGCTTGCTCATTCAGGTGTTGATGGGTGCTTCATTAAGTTAACTACTGGTGCTCAACTACTTGCTGCCACTGGTAGAGATGGCAACAACAATATATACCCACTAGCATTTGGTATTGTTGGGCAAGAGGACACACCTAACTGGTGTTGATTTCTACACCAACTTAAAATCTGCCTAGGAGGAGAAGAGGGACAGTTTGGTCCATATACAATAATGTCAGATAGACAAAAGGTATGTGCTTGCATCTTATGTCCTTGTTCCTATATGGTTGTTTTGTGCTAGATAGTAGCTTAGCTAGTTTAATTGTGTGTCCCAGGGCCTACTAAATGCAGTGAATGCTGTCTTTCCTAAGTGCAACCAAAGGTTCTTCCTTAGGCATATCTATGCAAACTTCCAAAATGCTGGGTTTAGGGGGGAAGATCTGAAGAAGTGTATGGATAATGCTGCCTATGCATATAGTGAACACAAATTTAATATTGCAATGAATGACCTTAGAGCTGAATGTCAGGAAGCTTGGGAGTGGCTTTGTCAAATACCCAAGAAAACATGGGCAAGGCATGCATTTGACACAAACTGCAAGACTGACCTTGTAGTTAACAATTTGTCTGAGGTGTTGAACAAGTATGTCCTAGATGTTAGGAAGAAACCAATTAGGACAATGTGTGATGGAATAAAGGATAAACAGATGATGAGGTGGCATAGGAATAGGGAGAGTGCAAAGACAACTAGATGGGACATAACACCCCATTATAGTGAGAAGCTAGAGGTTGAGAAGGAGAGGGCCAAATATTGCAAACCAATTCAAGCTGGTGTGAACTTGTGGCAGGTTACAAGTGGGCAGCAAACCCATGTTGTTGACTTGCAAGTGCACACATGTGGGTGCAGAAAATGGGACCTCAGTGGCATCCCATGTAACCATGCCATCTCAGCAATCAACAAGGGCAAAAGAAAACCAGAGGATTATGTCAGCAAGTTCTTCAAGAAAGAATTTTATGTGGCAGCTTATGAACCAATGATCTATCCAGCTCCTGGTGAGCATGACTGGACAAAGACCCCTGGTCCAGACATTGACCCACCTGCATTTAAAGTGAAGAGAGGAAGAAAGAAAGAGAAGAGGATCAAGGGGAAATTTGAAGTTCCAAAGCCTAAGGACACATCAAGAATGGGGACTATAACATGTGGCAATTGTGGACTGCAAGGACATAGGTACACAAGCTGCCTCAAGCAGTTGAAGCCTGAGCTGGCTTTGAGGAAGAACAAACATGTGGTAATCCTCTTATAAGTGGTTTTCCTTCTTGTACATTCCATTTTTTAAGTACTTACTCATTTTCCTTCTTGTTTATGCAAGCCTCTTGCAAGGAATTTCAATGGTGGTGGTGCTACTACTACACCAGCAACAACAACCTCTCATGCAGCTTCTACAACAACACCAACAGCTGGGAGAGGAGCTGGGAGAGGAGCTAGGAGAGGAGCTGGGAGAGGAGCTGGGAGAGGTGGTGGTAGAGGTGCTGCAGCTGCAGGTGCTGGGAGAGGTGCTACAGCAGCTCAAGCTGCTGGAAGAGGTGCTAGGAGAGGTGTTGCACCAGGTGCTGCAAGAGGTGTTGGGAGAGGGAGAGGTGCATTCTCTGCCCCAAGACAATCTGGTCCCTCCACATCTACTGCTCCCTCCACATTTGTTGCTGGGAGAGGTACTGGTGGTAGACATACTGGATGGGGGAGGTACTTCTATGCAAGTGGTAACTAGATACTTCATGTTGTGGTGTACAATGTCATCTTTGCTTTGGTGGTGTACTTTAAGAATCAATGCCATATATGGCTTTTGTTGATGTGGATGCAACTTATGAGTGAATGCCTGGAATGGACTATCTTGATATGCTGGAGTTATTGATTATGCAAGCTTGGATGGTTCTTTTTATGATTGATATGTTGTTATGATAAAAATGGTTCTTTTTATTATTGATATGTTGTCTATGGAACCACCTAAAACTATTCCTTTTGCAAATGCATTTAAGCATTTAAGCATCACTCTAACATATGTAACTATTCCTCAAATGCATTTAACCATCATTTTCAGTCTAACATAAGAAAATGATACTAACTGGAGTTCAACACATTATAGGAATACACAACCATTGTTCACATTACATAGTGGAGTTCAAATGCACAATCCATCCTTTTCTCACAAAAGGATGAATAGCATATTAGTAGGTAGATAAACAGCCAGAGTTCACAACTAGTTCTAGAACCATACATTACACTACCATAATTCTAAGTTACTAGGCCATTGCACAGCCATCCTTCCCAAAAGGTCTGCAATGCCCACTAATCTTAATTCATCTTGTTCAGTTCTCCAAGATGGCCTGGATCCCCTTGATCTTCTCCTTCAGCTTCTCCCCTGCCTTCATGAGCTCAATAATCTTAAACTCTTGCATCTGCTTCTCTTCTTTATGGTTTTCCTTAAGCTTCAGCAGATCAGCAACCTGGAACTTCAACTCTAGCTTCTCTTGGGTGAGCTTCTCCTCAAACTTTGTGAACTCTGCATTCTTCAGCTCCAAATTCTCTTGAGCCTCAATCCTCAATTGCTTCTCTTTCATATTCTTCAACTTGAGGTTTTGGATGGCAGTTGCTTGAGCACTTGTCAGGTTGCACAGGATTTCAAACTTCTGTTGAAGCTTCTTTAGAGCTGTATCTTTCTTTGCCATTTTTGCATTCATACCAGCCACCAATTCAGCTCTGCATTGGTGCTGATATGTGACAGCTGACTGCAGATAACTGAAATCCACAACCCTATCCTGCTGAAAGTCCACAAGTTGATGCACATCTTTCACTAACTTGTCATATTGTGCATCCAACTTCTTATTTTCTTCTGTCAAATGGTGAATAGTTAAAGAACTTTGAAGATTATCATCCACCCTAGCAGACTTGCTCTCTTCAACCATTGACCAAAGCTTCAGCAATGCATTCTCCATTGTTGGGGGCCACTGCTCATCAACCCACTGAACAAACCCACAATTCTGACCTTCCTAGAAAAATAACAAGGCAAAATTTAGTACAATACAACTACTAATAGTAGTAAGCAACAGTTAGTTCATGCCAGTAGCTAATGTTGGTACTGACCAACACTGAATTTGCACATCCATGTGCTAAGCAAGAGGGTGATCAGTATATAATTAGCAGAGTAACACTACATTCAACTTTGCATAATAACCAACTTACAATTGGCCATTAATATAATGGAATCCTACATTAGCCTAGCTAAATACACTACATTAGCCTGCAGGAACAAACTAGCTAATGACAGTACCTACTATCAGCAGTAAGCAACAGTTACTTATTAAGAGTCACACATCAGCTAATGGCTAATGTGAGTACTAAGCAACATTGCATACAACAGAGCATTCATGTGCACACAACAGAGCATGCTTGAGCCTATATTTAGCCTAAATGCACTCTACTGAACATAATATTCACCATTCCTACAATGAGCACTACAGTATGACATATATGACTAACAAAATTACCAATCACATAACTGAATAACAATTGGCAAACAAGACTATGTGACTTCCAATGAACATATCATGTGCATAATCAATAAGGCAAGAAAATTACCGGCTCTGCACATGCTAAGAACCTTCTCCCAGTCGTTGTTTCTTCAAATGCAACAAGCCTCTCTGATGGCTTCCCATGCTTCTCGCACAGCACTATCAGATCTAGCTCAAGACCATTGTAATCCGGGTCCTGAAGAGAGAAAGGCACCTGCCCAAGCAAAATCCAAGTTAGCATCATGTGCAGAGGACGAGGACAAAGCAAATCAAATGAAATCCTCACAGCAAAGACCACCTAGACAGAAAAATCCCAAAATTTTCCTAAACCTAGCCCTAACCCTAGCTCCAATGGAGTAACTGACCTGATTGAGCCCATCGGTGGAGGTTTCGGAGTGCATGTATGGGAGGCTTGAGTTCTCGTCGCTGCTCTCGTCTTCAAAAACCATGGCTGCGGCAGCGTCGTGTGGCGTCCGGCGGGGGCGGGCGCAGCCGGCGGCGAGGCAGAGAGAAGGAAGAAGAAATCAGAGCAGAGCGGGGGGAGTGAGCGGGGGTGTGGCTCGACCGCACCAGCCGCGCCCTAAACGGGAGCCGGCCTCGTCCCAGTCAGCGCGCGGGCACGCGCGCACTGGCCAGCGTGTCGCCTGACGGGCGGGCCCAACCGGTCAGCTTTTCTGTCAATACGTATAAAACACACTTTTAGTCTTTTTTGCAACGGCTCGCCCCAATCTTGGTACTGACATGTAAAAATTACCAATCTTGGTAACAATCTGCTTCTAATGCCCCAATTGTGGTACTTCTGTGCAATTTACTCGTAGAGAGCAAAGGTCAGGTCCCACCAACAGTTGCAATTCCAAATGGAATAAACAAATAAATACTACAATACTACAGTAGTAGTAGCACATATATTAGCAAAAAATGGGCACGTCCGTATTACTAGCACGCAACAACCGTACTTACTACGCGTCGGAGTAGCGTGGATATATAGTGAGTGCGCTCGTCACGTTCACGGTCACATCTTTTTTTGTTGTTGATATAGATAGATAAAAAAAAGTGTGTCACACATCACAAAGCTGACCGCGCATGCAGCAGCGAACGAGGAGGAGGAGACTTTAATAATACGGCTGGCCCGCGCTGTCTCGTCTCGTCTCGGAGCGATTCGATTCGATTCATTCGGGGGAGAGCCGTCTGGGGGAGGCGAAACAGTAGTAATTCATTTCCATTTACCTCTCGCGACGATTGAGGAGTCGGTGCCATTTATTTGGTGCGGGCCACGGAGGCGCTAATTGCCAATTAGCAAACGGAACGGAACGGACGAGCGAGAGGCGCGGAGGAGGCAGGCATCTACGGCTGCGAGCCACCCCACCACCGCTATAAGTACGTACGATACCCCGTTAACCATAGGGCACCGCTTGGCGCCGGTGCGCCGGCCCAAATTTGGGCCGGTCGCACCGCAGCTGTGTGATCCTGCAGGCAGGAATCGTCCGATCCCCATGTCATCCCCTTTCTTCCTTCCCGCATCAGATCTGTTTCAGCGCGACGTTCCTGCCCCAGCCCCCGTTGTGCGTGTGCGCCGATGAGATGCGAAAGCACCCGCGTCATCTTCCTCGCCGTCGCCGCTCGTCGCAGCACCTGCGTTCTCTCCCCTTGGCCGTTCGCCGCTCGTCGTCATCGCCACTCGTGCGCCCACAGACTCCGTCCTCGGTTGAAGCTTTTTAAACTCTGGTTGAAGCTTTTCTTATGCCAATTGAAGCTTTTTTCCCCGGCTGAAGCTTTTTCATGAGGATTGAAGCTTTTTTAATCTCTGGTTGAAGCTTTTTCTATGCCGATTGAAGCTTTTTTCCCTGGCTGGAGCTTTTTCACGAGGGTTGAAGCTTTTTCTGCTATGCCTATTGAAGCTTTTTACGCTATGCTTGTTGAAGCTTCTTCGGGCACCAGTGGTAACTTCTCGTAGCCCAGTTGAAGCTTTTTTCCATGTCAGGCTGAAGCATGGACACCGTCGTCTGCCATGCATGTACCAAAAAAAGTCATCAGTAGTAGCAAAATCAGGATATGGTTGTAGCAAAACAGGATGTGGTTGCAGCAAAAATTCACTACATTCCCGTGGTCACCTTGGTCACCATTGAGGGGGGAAGCCGGTTCCAGCAAACCGTGACAATGGTTCCAGCAAAAAAGAAGCTAGATGTAGCATTTTTTTAAGTTGGTTGTAGCTCTGTCGGCTGCCGGTCACAGCTCGTCCTGGGGGATATGATGTTTCGCAGGGGGGTTGAGAGGGTAAAAGGGGAGGGAAGAGCATCCTGGTTGTTGCCGTTTTCTCCTTCCGTCGTAGCTCGCCCAAGCAGCAAGGCCCCATGCCGGCTTGATGCGGTGGGTGGAGATGGAGGACGAGAGGAGTTGTAACGACATCGTACGTCGTGGGGTAGAAGAAAGTCAGAGGGGGAAAACGATTCGTATGGGAAAAAGGATAAGGTAGCCTACGAAGCGCTCGAGGCCGTGGGAGACGCACGATCGAGATCGATCACGCGGCTCGCGCGCGACCGGCCCAATCTTCGGCCGGCGCGCCATGTCTAAACGATTCCCTTAACCATATCTATCACCACAACATTCTTCCACTCCCACTCCCACTCCCTGTTCAGTAGCCAAGCCGCCACGTTTCCCCACCAGAGATGAAGATCCACATCACGAGCCCCGCTTCTCCGGCCACGCCATCTCCTCGACGTCGACACCATCTCTGGTGCGCGCCGGGGGCATCTTCCTCGACATCGACGGCTAAGAGGCGCCTCGCTTCCGGAGGCGGTCGACGTCACCAAAACTCCTGCCGACGGCCGGCGCTGGCTCCGGCGACATCACACCATGTCGTGTACGCACGGTGCGGCGACGCCTTTGTCTCGATGGCCATCGTGCGTCGCTTCCCTTCCCGAGGCGGTCGACACCAACCAAGCCCCGGCCTCACGCCACATGGATCCGGTCACCGGTGGTGCGTGGTCACTTTGTTGCACCGATGGCCACGCGGGTATCCTGACCCGGATCCGGTGTGAATACCGCCTCTTGTGCAAAACCAAGCACCTTCACCGGATGGGTGCCTGTTACGGGTAAACCTGAGAATGGTTATTAAAAAACTGGGTGAAACGGTTCGGTTCTTATTTTGGGTTTAATTGGTTCAGGTTTTATTGGGCTGAACTAAATCTTTTTTAGTTTGGTTTTGGTTTGGGTATGTGAAGAAACCAATTTAGGTATAATTGGTTATGGGCTTAAATAATTCGGTTATTAACGGCTATAATTTATGGGTTCAAACCGGTTTCTGGATTTTGGTTGTGTGCAATAAGCAAGGACGCATCGACATCAAGTATCTTTGATCCGCGTATATGCTGCGATGCACTACGTAATTCTGTATTATGGAAAAACACCACGCATGCAAATCGAATGTGTTTGCTTGTGTTTTAGCTAGGCAATTGGTTTTAATACACTTGTCAGTGAGCTTTTTAGTCGTGGGCATTATCTTTTTGACTCTTGCTTTGTGTTGACCGTATCTCAACGATAACTTTGTTCCCAAACTATTGTAGATGCACTTATGCCTTTTCTATGTCATTTGCTTCTTAACATGTCGATTTGTGCAATTATATATACATTTAAGCAAACCCATAGTTATGTATTGGGTTTAAACCCACGGTTATGTATTGGGTTTAAATTGGTTTGGGTGGAAAAAATAGACGGTTTAGTTTTGGTTGGGTTGAAAATGACATTAAACGGGTATGGTTCAAGTATGATTTTGAGAGATACATGTACGAGTATGGTTTAAATATGAAACTATTCTCAGATTTAGTTACGGACGCATTGCATCCCGGGCTGTAACGCGTCCTGGGCCGAGTCTTTCTTCTCTCGTCTACAAACCCGGCCCGCTAACTGCTCGGTCCATTAAAGACCTAGCCGCGAGAGCAACTAGTTAACGAGCGCTCCTTCGGGAGGCTCACAACGATCAGCGCTACTTGGTACGCTCTCAGCCATTTGTCACGTGTCGTGCTCTGGACGCTCCGTTTGGATTTTGTTTTTTTTTCACACGCGTTTTCAGCTTTTTAGACGGTTTTTTCGGGTTTTTTGACGTTTTGGTTTTTCCTTGATCTTTCTTAGCTTTTCGAACAAAAAAAAATTAAAATTTTTTTGCGCGAAAAAAACGCATTTTCTTTTATTTTCCTTTCGCGAAAGTCATGGTTTTTTTTTTCCGTGAGAGGCATGGTTGTGCTTTAGCGAGAGTCACGATTTTGTTTCTGCGAGAGTCACGGCCGTGCCTCTTGAAAAAGGAAAAAACAAAACGTGTTTTCTGTTTTTTTTCTTTCATGAGAGTCACGATTTTGCTTCCACAAGAGGCACGGTTGTGCTTTTGCGAAAGTCACGACCGTGCATCTAGAAAAGGGAAAAACAAAATGTGTTTTCTGTTTTTTTATTTTCGTGAGAGTCACGGTTTTGCTTCCGCTAGAGGCATGGTTGTGCTTTCGCGAAGTCACGGCCATGCCTCTAGGAAAGGGAAAAAATACATGTTTTTTGTTTTTTTTTCGCGAGAGTCACAGTTTTGCTTTCGCGAGAGGTACGGTTGTGCCTTCGTGAAAGTCACAGCCGTGCCTCTCGGAAACGAAAAAAACGTGTTTTTTGTTTTTTCCCTTTCACGAGAGTCACGGTTTTACTTTCACGAGAGGCACGGTTGTGATTTCGCGAGAGGCACGGTTGTGATTTCGCGAGAGGCACGGGCGTGTCTCTTTCGAAAAGGAAAAAAAACCATGCTCCCGGTTCGGTTTTTTCATCCAGTATTTTTCGTCTGGTTTTTTCGTGAAAAAAAAGTTTGTCAAAAACTATCGACATGGGATCTAGTTTTGAAGATATCGACGCGAAAAATCCAATAATAAAAACGCTTCGAGATTTAGACGCACGGTTAAAAAATAAAATGTTTTGAATAAACGAATCTAGAAAAAAGAAAAAACTCCCAGATTACAACAAATGGCGCTGTGCATCATTTGTCACGATCTGGGGAAGTGAAATGTTCTTTGCAACTTGCAACTACTCCTTAATTAATTATTAATTAATTAGTGATTTCGCCTAGCCATGGCCGACGCCACTCCTGTCCGCTCCGCTCCACAGGGTGAGCGCTCGGCGAGGGCGGCGGAACCTCGCCGGCGACGACCTTCGCCCATCGCTCACCTCATCTCAGGTACACTATCACCCCACTCGTTCCCCCCTTTCGTTCGATTTCTTTTGGCACCTGCATTACCTCCAACTGCTCGCCCCTGTTTCCTGCCCTACAGGGTGTCATCGTCGGCGGCGGCGGAAGGAGGCAACCCTTTCCGCGTCGTTGGTTGGTTCCCTGCGGCGAAGGAGGCCGCCTCGTTGGTTGGATCCCCGCGGTGGAGTGAGGCAAGCCCGTCCTCGTCCTTGGTTCGATCCCGGCGGCGGAGGGAGTCAACCCCGTCCGCCTCGTTGGTTGGTTCCCGGCTGTGGTGGGAGGCAGCCCTGTCTGCCTTGTCGGTTGCTTCCTCGTGAGACGTGCCTGCAACTGCTTCCAGTAGGAGGTGAAGGGAGGCAGCAAAGTTACCTGCAGCAGGGGAGGCCAAATCCTCCAAGGTATTATCTCCCCCTAAAGTTGGTCTCTCATTGAACTAGTTGTTACCGGCACAAGTGCAGTACTGTTCATGTTCTTGTATGTTATGGTGATCTGGTTATGAGCCAATTTGGCTTCAAGCATATTGTTTCTGGTTTTTGCCATTGTTACATCAATTCTAAAGATGCAGCTTAATGTACATACCTATGGATTTTCAGATTGAGGATATGTATGCTTGCGTTTGTTTGTTAAATGAAAGGCCTTGTCTGTGCAAGTTAGGATGTATCTTTATGCTTGCAGTTTTTGGTCAATAAACTTCTTATTTGTGCTAAGTTGGATATTTCTTTATCACCAGCGAGCACATTACTCGAGGAACCTCGCCGGCGACGACTGTGCCCATCGGCCATCGCATCTGAGGTATGCTGTCACGCCACTTGTTCTTCCCTTTTGGTTGGATTTCCTTTTGTCACCTGCATTGCTCCCAACTGCTCACTCTTGTTTCTTGCCCTACAGGGGTTGTTGTTGTTGGCGGCGGCGGAGGTGGGCTACCCTGTCTGCGTCCTTTCCGGCCTCGGAGGGAGGCAACCCTGTCCGTGTCCTCGTTTGGTTCCCGCTGTTGGCGGAGGGAGGAAACCCTATCCGCCTTGTAGGTTGCTTCCTGGTTGCGTGGCAGAGGCAGACAGCCCCATCCTCGTCGTACGTTGCTTCCTGGTGACAGCAAAGGAGTTGAGGTGTTGGTCCCAGCAGCTGGCAATGGGAGTGAGCCGTGTCTGCAGCTGCTTGCTGTAGGAGGTGAAAGGATCCATCAGAGTTACCTGGTGCAGGGTGAGAAAGGGGACGGCCAAATCCTGCAGGTGGTGAATTTAATATCTCGCCCTAAATTTGGTCTTCCATTGAACTAGTTGTTACTGGCAGATGTGCAATTCTCTTCTTGAAATCTATTTTATCTTCTTGTACATTATGGTGATCTGAAGATGAGCCAATTCTGCATTTGTTTGTGCAATAAAAGGCCTTGCTTGTGCTAAACTTCTGCAGATGTTTCTTTATGCTTACAGTTTTTGTTCAATATGCTCATGCTTTGTGCTTAGTTTGATATTTCTTCGTCAGTTCCTTGTAATGAAGGTCTTTTATTATTCCAGCAAGCACATTAGTTCAGGAGAAACACTCATCTTGCAATCTCTTTCATTTTTTTGTAATAAGATTTTTTGGTGCTGTTTCTAATTAGGCTTTAAGCTGCTGCTCCTTGTCACCTATGTACACTTCTGAATTTCAGGTCAATTCCAAAAGAAACAAGTCATTTGTCCTTGTTTTGTGCAATTTGTCACAAGTAATTCCTTGTGTAAAATGGTGGTTTGGTGTTTGGCTGATAAGGGCTAAACCTTGATAGAAACACTGCTGATAAAATTTTATTGAAAATACTCTGAATTTTTTATACTGACATAATTTATGGTTGCACTTTCTGATTTGTTCAATAAAACACCATGTTTCTGTTATATTATGATGTGTGTTTGTCAGCACTGTCATAATAGATCGTATGAGGTGGAAAAAGTGTCTTGTATGTCTTAGATCTTTGTTGGATTGAGTTGTATTAGTTAGTGGTGCACTGCTTAATTGCACTTTACATAGTTTTTGTTCATTTTCTATTGACATATCTGACCCTATTCTGTTGGCTGTAGCTACCACCATGTTGACCTCAAGACAGGCTGATCGGGAGCTGAAGAAGTTTGAGGAAGCACAACGTGAAGCTGAAAGAGTAGCTTTCGTCTAATCTTTGAAGGCAATTTCTGCTGAGCTTCTAACATTTTGGCTTCCCATAGAGCCATCGGCTGCGGATTTTATGCGTTTGATCCAGTCGCAACAGGAGAGATATTTCAACATTTCATCTTTGCTCCTTTCCATTACAAAAGAGGACGGCAAGTCTGAAACAAAGGTTCCGGTAACGCCAAAAAGCCAGGAAGAGGTACCGAGATCTATTTTTTCTGTGTTCAATGACAATCGAATGGGTTTTTATTTTTTGCAATGGTTAATTATTGTTTATCCCATCATTTTTTTAGCCCGACAAGCAATCCTTTCACTCAATATCAATAAGGTGTGATGATGGAGCCGTCTTGGAAATTTTAATACGTGAAAACGATAACTATGTTGTTGGTTTTCGTGTATATCTCAACATCGAGGCTAGGAATGAAACCCCGTGGAGAACCTTTGGTGTGAAGTTGCCTAGCCGATTGTGGGTATCTGAGCCAACAAAGTATAAGTCTCAACATGGGGAACTGTAAGTATTAATTAGTTGTTTTTTAACCAGTTTATAAGTAGTTGATCCCTGCCTCTAAGACGTCCCTATGAGAAATAATATATTGATTGCCCAGGGGCTCATTCTCATCCTGTTGACATGACACATGCATACTCTTCCTCAATGATGTGTAGTGGCTACGAATTATTTTATTACAAAGACAAGAGCTGGAGGCTGTCTCCAAGCATAGCGTCGATGCTAAGCAATTTTTTCTTAGAGGCTGTTCTCACAGTGTATAGCGCCTGCCTCTATCGCTTTTGGGGTTTGTTATGATCAATGTTTTTAGTCCTGTCTATCTAAATGTTTGCAAGATCTGTGAACCAATTTCCAATCTCATTTCTGAATGCATGTTCAATCGTCTTGGTACAAACTTGTTTAGTTATTTGGTACAAACTTGGCAAAGAAGTGTTTGAAGCTCAATTACATCTGGGAAGCAAACCATTATTTGCCCAGGGGCTCATTCTCACGTTCATCATTGTTGGGTGTTACTGTCATGTTTCTCTAAACCTAACATTGCATGATCATTCAGGCTTAAAAACATTTGGGAGGGTGCCTTGTCCTTCATATTTGTGTCTTTTTTGCTTTTTTCTACAACTTATTTTTGTGTTGTTTATAGGGAAAAGGTGCAATTTGGTCAAGGAATTCTCTTGAAAATTGTCGATTTTCTTAAAGATCTTCAACGTCATCCTGACCAAGAAATGACAGACTTAGGCCAGAGATATGTTTGCACACTCTTCCTCTTGTTTGGCGAGGCACAGAGATTTGCCAAGGCCAGGCAGTGGGTTCTTGATGCTGTTGACAGTCCCATTGCGTTGACGAACCTGTATGGAGTTGTCAAAGACAGGAATGGAGTTGTATGTGGCTATGTGGGAGGAAAGGAATTTGTTGTTCAAGTACAAAGGAAGGTTTGAGCATCAAGCAGGCTATGTCAATCCCTATGAAGATGTTGTCAAGATTGCAAAAGAAGCGTGTATACGGAAGGAGCAAGAGCACCATGCGA
>NC_041382.1:675709236-675723678 GCF_002162155.2 Triticum dicoccoides | reverse complement strand
TGAGTTCAGCTGCAAGGCAATTATACGGGAAGGCGGGAGTAAGGATCTGAAGCCCCGTTAGAAGTTTTTGTGCACCCTGTAACTGGCTGCTCTGTTAACTAAATATGGGTAGTGATAAGGAAAGGAGCGAATTGCCTGTAGCAAGTCCTTGAGCTTTTTGTGTCGGGTGTGACTTTTGGTGCACCGTGTAACTTGTTGCTCTGAACCTGAGATTGTTAACTGAATATTCAGACTCTTTACCGAATCTTGTCTCCCTAGTTGATTATTTCACTGTAGCTAGTTTAGTTCCCCCAAGTTTTTGATTTTCTTTGCTGTTCCCCAGTTTTGTTGCATTATGTCGTTTCTTGCTGCTGTACTCAATCGTGGGGGTTTTGATAAGCCACGGCGAACCCCGCTTATCAATTATGAATATTTTCTCTTGCTGCTGTACTCAATCGTGGGGGTTTTGATATTTAAGCACGGCTGGTGTTGTCTCCTCGCCATAACATCTTCTCAGAAAAAAAAGACTGGTGTTGTCTCCTAGTACCGAGACGAGATATCCCACTTCTCAGAAATGAGACTGGACCATGCAACAGTGATCTCCAACTCAATGCCTCCAGTGAGTTTACATGTTTGCTGGCTTATGTTGGAAAACTTGGGCTCGAAGGACTCATTTTTTTGTGCAACTTTATTACCGGAATCTGAGTAGGCTTCCAAGATAAACTACAGGCTTCCACGATAGTCTACAGAGACAACACTCCTTGATAGAACAAGGTAACCCTCAGAAGTAATCGGCACGGTTGTATAACGAGAATCTAGCAGCTCAATTTCCTGAGGGCTGGCGTCAGGTCCAATGGCTGAGCAAGCAACTCGACCTCCGAATGCTGGCCATGACCCCTCCTCTTTGACACGGACGCCCAAAATAGTGGCCTGGATTGATTTCTTAATTCTCTCCAAACTTAACTCTACGGTGCAAAAGCAGTTCCTAAAGCAAATGGGTCTTTCTCTGCTGTGGTAAGTGTACACGCCATTGATCAGTGGCTTGTCTTGAGACTTTATTCTACCTCTTACTTTTAGTTGGATTTCAAAGACAACAGATTCCTTGCTGACAATTGCACGAGAGGGGCCAGTCAAGGTCAAAAAGGAATCCTGCAAGCATCAGCAATCACCTTATTAGCAACTGATAAACAAGAGGGCCCAGGCAGGCATGTCCACAATATCCCCCAAAATCAAACGAAGAGCATATTGATAAGATTAAGATGGTACAGATAGATACCTCTTCATTGAGTATCTGGCACTCACTCCTGTTGCGGGCAAACAGAAGGTTGCGATTGTGACCCACATGGTCTCGGGCAGCGACCGTGCCGTACACTGGCAACGGCCATTCCAGACCACCTCGTATTTCTGCGAGTTTAACAGAGAAGATCTGCAGGCTAGGCAACACTCGACCATAGTGCAATACTCGACCATAGTGCAACGGGGTGCTCCCTGGTACCAAGTGTGTGTATTGCATGAAACTCACTGTCGCTGCATGCATCAGAACAAGATCAATGGAAGCAGGTGTTAGAAATCTTGTAACATGAACAGGTACTAGATAAGCAACAAAGTAATTCCCTCCACTTCCCTTATGCAAAGAAGTACGACCAAAGGTAAAAAGGAGGAAGGAGACTAGTTAACCAAAGTTCAGTAAGATAAGCAAGATGCATGCAAGTTTACTCACTCATGTCTCGGAAGCAACCGAACCCATCATAACCCCATGACCCTTCCCAGGCATCAACATACATGTCAAAACGCTTCTGTTCGGCAGCCATCTCCTTGGCCTCAATTTTTAATTGTTCGTCTGATTTGCCTCTATACATCTTCTCAACATCGTAACCTGTGTTGGCGGCAACAGAATCTGCAGGTTCGAGTATTGACTTGTCTGATACGAACATGGAGGTACTCGATTCATTCGCCAATTCACTGGTATCCAGACTCATCGCCGACTCTGTTTCCGCCTCTGGCCCCACCTCCGATGTCAATTTCGAGTCTATCTTCGGCACCTGCTGCTCCATTGATGCAACGTCCCAGTCCTGCTCCTCGTCACCAACACATCCTTGTACCAAAATATCCCGCTTCTCACAAACAAGACTAGACCAAGCAACAGTGATCTCCAACTCAATACCATTAAGTTCACAACTATCCTGACTTATGTTGCAAAGTTTGGGTTCGAAGGACAATTCTTTTTGTGCAATGATATCACCATCAATGACTGAGCAGGCCTCTAGGAGAAAATTCAGGCTCTTGTTAACATCTACAGAAATGACATTCCTTGACAGAAGAAGGTAACCCTCAGAAGTCACGGGCATGGCACTGCCACGAGAAACAAGCAGCTCAAGTTGCCCGGGTGTGTCGTCAATTTCACCATCAATGACTGAGCAAGCGACTCGACCTCACCATCAATGACTGAGCAGGCAAACAGAAGGTTGCGATTGTGATCCACGTGGTCTCTGACAGCAATCATACCGTACACTGGCAACGGCCATTCCAGACCACCTTGAATTTCTGCCAGTCTGATGGAGACGACCTGGAGGCTAGGCGCGGCTCGACAATTGTGCCTTGGGGCGCTCCCGGGTATCAAGTGTGTATATTGCATGCAACTGACCGTCGCTGCAGAAATCGATCAATGGAAGCAGGTGTTAAAATTTTCGTAACATGAACAAGTAGTTGATAAGCAGCAAAGTAAATCCCTTCACTTCCCTTCCCTTATAGAAAGACATAGGACCAAAGGTAAGAAAAGAGAGTAAGGAAACTAACTAAACAAAATTGAGTAAGATAAACAAGATGCATGCATTTATGTTTACTCACTCATGTAATGGAAGAGATTGAACCCTGCCGAACCCCATTTAGCATCCCAGTCATCCACAAACCGATCAAATTTCTGCTGTTGGGCATTCATCGTCGCGGCCTCACTGGCTAATTGTTCGGCTGATTTGCCTCTGTCCATCTTCTCAACAACATGATCGCCTCTGTTGATGGGAACATGATCTGCAGGTTTGGGTATTGACTTGTCTGATGCTGAGAGATTTGATTCAATCATCGACACATTGGTATCTGGACCTGTCGCCGCCGCCTCTGCCTCTGGCTCTGATTTGGAGTCGATCCTCGGCACCTGGTCCTCCATGGATGAAATGTCGCAGTCCATGTGCTCCTCATCACCACCGCCGTCGACATCCAAGGCGGCAGTTTCCACCATCCGCTCCCTGCCATTAGCTGCATCACCATGCTCATCCAAGGCGTCAGTTTCCATCTTGTGCTCCCCGCCATTAGCAGCACCACCATCAGCCTCATGCCCATTCAAGGCTGCAGTTTCCGGCTTGAGCTCCCCGCCGTTAGCAGCACCACCATCAGCCTCATGCCCATTCAAGGCTGCAGTTTCCGGCTTGAGCTCCCCGCCATTAGCAGGATCACGCTCATCCAAGGCTGCAGTTTCTTCAGTCTTGTGCTCCACACCCTGAATATCCGTCAGGCTGCGTGCTTTGACAGCCCTCATCTGCTCGCTCAAGCGCCTGATTTCATCGGTGACGGCCAGTTGGCGCTGTGCGTTGCGCTCGATTCTATCCAACAAATCTCGACTCTGCTTAATCGAACTGCAGTCGGGGCTGGACAAATCTAACCTCTGATGCTCCTCCGTCGACTCCATCTGCTCTCTCTCCTGCAGCAGTTGTCTCTCCTCGTCCTTGAGTTCCTTCTCCTCTTTCCTGAGTTGTCTGAGCAGAGCTTGATCCTTTCTGGGATTCTTGGTGCCACGAGAATCGGGGTTCCCAGGGCCAGGGAGAACTTGGGGCTGCTCCCCCACGGACTTGCCGGAATGCCCTTCCGCCTCCATCTCACGAGGCGTCCTCGCCTCGCCTTCTCCCCGCCGCTCGCCTTTCCTTGTTGGGATCTGGCAGAAAGGGCTCGCCGCTGGCCGCCCGCCGCCTGCGCTCGCCTTCCCGTATTGAGATCTGGCTAAGAGCATCTCCAACAGGCGCCGAACACGCCGCGGGCAAAAAAATTGGTTTGCCGCGGGTCCATCACCTGGTTTGGCGCGATGCGCAGCGCTGGTTCCAGCAGCCGCGCTAAAATGCAGCGCGCGTGCCGCTCCAACAGCGCGTAAAAATGCAGCGCGTGCGACTCCCACACAAACAACATATGCATTCCAAAACAAAAGCAAAAAGATCAAACACAAACAAAAATAAATCAAAATAAATAGTTCAATTTCATTATTACAACTCAAACAAACAGTTTATCGTTCAATACAACAAATAGTGCAATAAACACAACAAATAGTTCAACAATACAATATCAAACTCACAAATCATGATGCTCTTTGTCGTCCATTCCATGCCCACCACTCCTCAATGAGATCCTTCTGAAGATCATTATGCGCCGCGGGACGTCGAATGGCATGATATGAGGCAACAAAACGGGCCACCCTTTCAGCCCTCCGTCGCACTCGCACCAGATGTCCCAAAAGCTCATACTGAGAGTAGTCTACATCTTGGCCACGCTCATTCTCGATGATCATGTTATGCATGATCACACAAGCGTGCATGATTCTGATCTCAAAATCTAGCCGGTCCTCTCACAATAGCAAATTGGGCTTGCAAAATCCCAAAAGCTCTCTCCACATCTTTTCTAGCCGCCGTCTGAGCATTGTAGAAATCAAGTTCTTTCTTACCTTCTGGCTTTTTCAACGGCTTGACAAAGATTTGCCACTTTGGATAGATGCCATCCGCTAGATAATAGCCATAGTTGTATGTACGGCCATTTGCTACAAACTTCACCGGTGGCAACTCACCATTTGCAATCTTATTCATCAGTGGTGATCGGTTGACAACATTGATGTCATTCAAAGATCCAGGCATTCCAAAGAATGCATGCCAAATCCAAGTCTCTTGATCGGCCACCGCTTCAAGGATTATAGTGGAACTCTTTTTTTGGCCGTGGAATTGTCCATGCCATGCCTTTGGACAATTCTTCCAACTCCAATGCATGCAATCTATTGAGCCAAGCATGTCAGGAAAGCCGCGAGCTTTGTTCATCGCCAATAGCCTTGCGACGTCTTCAGCATTGGGGGATCTCAAATACTCCTCGCCAAACACTTGCACAATTCCGACTGCGAAGCGCTTGACACACATGATGGCTTGGCTCTCACCCATAGCCAAGTGATCATCAACTAGATCAGCCGGTATACCGTATGCCAACATATGCAAAGCGGCTGTCACCTTCTGAAAAGTGTTATGCCCGAGCTCTCCGGCGGCATTCCTCCTTTGCTGAAAAAAGCGGTCATGGCTCGCTAGTTTCTCTGCAATGTTCCTGAACAACTCGGTGCTCATCCTAAACCGGCGACGAAAATACGACTCGGGGTATGTGGGATTCTCCGCAAAATAATGCCTGATCAATCTGTTGTGGGCATCGTTCCTATCTCTCCAAATTTTCTGCCGACCCATAACCGAACCACCGTGCTTCGATTTTTTATTGATATGCATAGCTAGGATCATTGCAAGATCCTCCTCTTCCATATGAAATTCTTCTTCGGAAGAATCATACGACGAACTCATCTACAATGTTCAATACTATGCTATAAAAAACTACAATCAACATGCACGAAATTCATGGCTTTTGAGCAATACATGTCTTTTAGGCGTTTTGTCGAACACCTTGAGGGCGCCGAGCGGCAGCGAGTGCGCGGGCGCTGTTCGTTGGAGGACCAGCGCGCGCGAGGGGCGGCGGGACTAGAGGGAGGCCGGAGAAGCTGCCGCGGGGCGGGGATAGGCCGGGGAAGTGCCGGAACGGTCGTCGGGTGGCGCGGTCGGCGGCGGCGGCGCGGCTGGATGGGGGTGGGAGGTGTGAGCGAGCGCGCAAGAGTCCAGCGCGCGAGAGCGGGCGCAGCAAATAAGCGGCACGCGATTGAGTTTCGGCCCGCGCGCTGTTTTCGCGCGCCCGCTGGAGCAACTATTCCGGCTGCGCGCGCGCTAAAAGGGGGAATTTTGCGGCGCGGCGCTAGTTTGGCGCGGCTGTTGGAGATGCTCTAAGAAAAGGGCTCGCCGCCGCCTAGCTTAGAGTTTCTATAAGAAAAATAAAGAGGAATGGATTTTTTGTTTATGAGAAGATCAAGAGCAACCGGTCGATCAGCACAATAGTCCACACAAAGTGCGATGAGCGGCCCTGGCAAGCCCGGCCTGGCCCTGGCCAAGTCCGGAGAAATACTACTTATGTCATAGGCCAACACATTATGGCCGGGCCTGCGTTTGAAGTATGCTAGTCCAAGTATTGCCCAGTTTGTGCCTTTCCTTCTTTTCCCAAACTAGGGTTTCTTGCGTCGCCACCGTCGTCGTCTAAGAAATTTAGGTCCCCTCGTCTCTGGCTGCCATTTGGCACTGAGAGCTGGGGGGACCTCGGATTTTCAAGACCTCTATGTTCTTCATCATCGTCCAGTGATCATCATAGTTTTTGTGAGAATAAATTTCCTCACGTTCTTTTGGCGATGCATGAGGTAGATAGTTTTCTTTCCTCTCAGATCCGATTACTCTGATCTGATGAGTTTTTTTTTTGTTGATCTGATTCTTTGTGGAGGTGAAATCTTTTTTTTTTGCAGGTGAAATAATGTATTACTCAATCACAAGGTCCATACAATCAATCACTGCAAACTCCAATGCCTCTGAAGGCCCCGAACCTATCCAAGTCATGGTTCTGCCTTCTAGACGAGCAAACTTAGCTAGACTATCACTAACCTTATTTTGACTACGATTGATATAAGTAATACAAGAATCATGAAGAGACATAAGATAATGGATCTCCTTAGTGAGCGACGCGTAAACAGATCTGTCCACCTCCTAAGCCTGTATCAGCTTCACTTCAACAATGGAATCCATCTCGGTCATGATAGGTAGGACAATTCTCTGGATAGCAAATGACAAACCCTCCATGCAAGCACACAATTCAGCTTATAGGGCTTCGCGACATGAGAAAAGCTGCCTACACGAAGAAAAAATTATAGAACCCTTGTCATCTCTCAGCACCATGCCAGCGCCTGCCGATCCATCATCTGCATACGAGCCATCAGTGCACAACTGCACCCAGCCGACCTTGAGTGCAATCCACTTGGGATGAGCAACATCTCTTATCACATGTGACCGCCGGGGGTGATTATCATATGTGATAAAAGATTTTCCCTTACTAGGATCGGAAGAGAGAACAGTTCTAATGCCAATAAGAGAGTCAAGGTAGCTCACTAAGAATCGTTTCAAAGCTTCCATAGGCGGTACATGCTTATGATGGATGACCTCATTCCTGATGCACCACGCCCGCCAAAGCGTCATTAGCAACATGGAACAATCAATTTCCGGCAGTGTCTCTAACACATGCAGCAGCCATTCTGTACCAGAATTATGCATGGATGTAATACACGGCAAGGTCCACACATCCGCCATTGTTTCCCATAAGATACGTGAGAAAGTGCACCGGCATAATGAGTGGAAATAGTCCTCAGTCTTTGTACCACACAACGGACATAAATCGGTTGTTTCAAGGCCACGTACATGCTTGTTTCTCCGTGTTGGCAAAGAATCTGTAGCGACCCTCCAGGCAAAATTTCGTACTGTTGGTGGAACCTTTGTAGACCAAATAAGCTACCAGCATGAGCGCGCACCATCTGGTCGGGAGCTAGACCCGGTTGTTGCGCTCCTGTGGGCTTCGTCGAAGCCGAATTGATATGCACTCTTTACTGAAAGTACTCTGTATTTACTAGGACCCCAAGCCAAGGTATCTTCCTCCAAGCATGGCGACGTCCTGATCTTCATGATCTCGGTCACATCCGCCGGCAAAAAATATTCATGCAGTAATGCTTGGTTCCAAGCCCCATGCTCATTTAGCAACTCCGAGACAAAACGAATTCTGCACCTTCCCTGCATGGTGATCAGTTTAAAGGAGAACGGTCTCGGGATCCAATTATCACGCCAAACCCGAATACTCCTACCGTTTCCCACTATCCAGATAAGTCCCTTCTTCAGAAGATCAAGACCATAGCTAATAGCCTGCCAAGACGAGGAAGCATTAATAGAAAACACAGTGTCCTCAAGCTTACCCTCGAGGTAGTATCTAGCCTTTAAGACTTGTGCACATAGACTGTCGGGTTTCGAGATTAATCTCCAAGCTTGCCTAGCTAACAAAGCTTGGTTAAAAATACGGAAATCACGGAAGCTAGCACCACCTTTATTTTTTGGTTGTAATAGATCATTCCAAGGTCGCCAATGCACTTTTCTTTTGCCCTTCTCGGACCCCCAATAACAACCTCTCACCATCCTTGTAAGTTCATCACAAACTGCAAAAGGTAGCTTAAACAACCCCATGATACACTACTAGAAAAAGGCCTGCTAGTGGCACACCTGTTTTGCCTACTAATGGCGCACCACAGGTGCGCCACTAGCATCACACCATTAGTATTTTTTACTAATGGAGCACCACGCAGTGCGCCATTAGTATGTCCCACGGTGCGCCATTAGTATGCCTCCCAAGGGCCATATTTACTCATGTGCTCTGGCTTACTAATGGCGCACTAGTTGTTGATGCGCCACTAGTGTGCTCTGGCTTCTAATGGTGCACTAGTTGGTGGTGCGCCACTAGTATGAATATTAGGGATTTTTTTTTCTGATATTTGCACAGGTTACAAAATATATTACTGGACAGAATATAGACAGCACCACAGATCAACAGCAGATTCATCGAATACAATATACAATTCATCATATTAGTCTCCGAATTCAAAAGACGGAACAAAGATAGAACATTACAAGTTTCGAGACCGCGAGTAGCGAGTTTGTCTTCACATTACAAGTCGATATCGATCATCTAAACTACCATCACATAGAAGAGAGCTGCGGTCATCGCGATGAGCATCATCGCGATGAAACTGGTCTTCATCCGGTTCCTCCTCCACTCCCTCCTCTCTCCCGCTAGATAGCGCGCGTATCTAGATTGCGCCTCCGCCCTAGTGGTGTACCCTTTGTAACTGTTACCGCTGAAACGGTGAACCCGTCTCCGACACTCCTCCCAGTCGTCGTAGACTCCGGGAACCTTACCCTTGTACACGACATAGGACGGCATCTCTATGCACTAGCCAAACAAAACGTTAGTAGCAATTCACAGACAATACATAAGCAATATATAAGTATGCAACAAAAGGATTGGAAGAGAAAAGTAAGACATTAATAGCATGATTCATGGTCCTACTAATAAATAGCATTGATTACATCTAAGTTGAACGACTGTCCAAACCAAAGAGACATACAAGTTCATTAAAGTTTAATTACAACATGAGCTAATCGATATTTCAGAACTATACATAGCATCACTACTTTCGACTCGACTCAGGGACCGGAGCGTGGATGAAGCCGCCATCTCTCGTGATGGTCATGAAATCGCGGGCGTTGTCAGCCTGCATTTGTAGCGTTGTGTCTATGTCACTGTTGGATGGTTGATATCTGAGGTAGAACTGCCCCGAGGTACGAAGGACATCTTGATGGATGATTTCCGCAAACTTCGACTGGATGCGAAAGAATTCTTGTCTGATGTCCGCGTCCTGGATTGCCGACAAGCTTGCGGCCCAATCTTTGAGATTATTTGGTAGCAGAAGGTGATTATGGTCCCGTACGATCGCCCGCATGTGATGGAGGGCGTAGTAGGCATCCTTATGACCGCCAGGCGGCTGCTTGACGCAGGGGAACGTCGTAGTGTGGGCGAACACGTGCTTGCCGTACCTACGAACTGGCCTGGTGAAGGTGCCTCCAGATCTGGCGTAGCCGGGGAGAACATCATCAAGAACTTTCTTGATATTTGTGTAGTCTTTCTTCGACTGACGGTCCGAGTCAAAATACGTGGCCATGGAATACTTCGGGCTTAAGAGGAGAGTGTGCAATGTGTGTCACTGCACAAAACACGGAATGTTAGAAAAAAAAGAACGATCGAAATCTAAGAAATCATATGTTATGGGGCGGTAAGGGGATGACTTACTCGGGAAAGTAAGGCACGAGGAAGTTATCCTTATCTGGGTTTGCCAGAATGACGCCTTCGAGGTAAGAACTCACGACTTGCCGGTCCCTAGCGCTGCCCAAGATCTTGGCACGCATGTAGAAGGGGTCGACTATCACAATGTCCGAGGTCTTGTCTTTAATGATCTGCATCCCCATAGTCAGCGAAAATAGCCGAACGAAGGTGTAGTGCAGCAGATGAAGGTTAAACATAGCGAAGATGTCATCAAACCGCAGGACGATCGTACCCCCGATGGCGTTATCCACAAAGCCCTTGCCCTCTGGCACCTTGGCCATGAAAAGCGGGTATGCCACATCATTCTCGGAGAGACGCCGCTTCTCCAAAGAAAGAACACTGTCATGCAGACTCCGCATAGCACCGGTTGCAGCATTGAGCAGATTAGTCAGTAGCATCGGCCTACCCGCCACATGCACCCTCCTCGAGATATCCTTAGGTGAAGGTGGACCGTCCTGAGCACGGATCATACTCGGTGCCGGCTGGCTGGCACCCTTGTTACTCTTTCTTTTCCGTCCCTTCTTCTTCTGCTGTAATGGGATCGAGTTCTGCTCACAGACCTCCTTCTTGAGTGTGTTGGGGCTGATAATATTTGGCACCTTGGCTATCTGAGGCTCGGTGAAGGCGACAGCTGGAGGCGTCTCCTGAGAACTGAACGCCAGACGACGCCTGTTGCAATTTGGTTTCTCCACGGTACCAGCATGATCGCGGTCGTCTTTTTCAGGGTTGGGTTCTTGAGAAGGAGGCCCGAAGAATTCGTAACCGTACCCATGTTCGGCAAAGTACTTATCAACGTTGGTAAATGTACCTTCGTTGTTGTCGTCATCGTTCGGATCCTGTGCCATATGGATGTTCGGATCTTGTGCCATAGGGATGTCCGGCATGTCCGGTAGCGTTGTGGCGGTCTTGCCATGGCTTGGCGCCGGCACGACTGGCGATGTTGTCTGTGGGGTGGTGTCCCCCGCCCCCAAACGAATCTGGCTCTTTGGCCAAAGCAGGGGCCAGCTTAAACAGGCGCTGAGGGTCATCACATCATCTTCGTCGGCCCCAGCGGGTTGAGTCGGAGGTAACAACTCCTCATAGCCTGGCAGCACCCGAACCAGTTCAACCCTATATAGGGTGGGTGGCATCGGATTACCGTGGAACACGGGGTTGCCCGGTTGAACGATTCTGCCCTTGGCGACATTGATCAACTCGCCGCCCACGAAGTGCAGGAGAGTGCATGGAACATCGGCGGCGCCCTGCAAAAACATGTAGGGCATCAGGGATGCCCAGTCAAAGGCAAGGAGATGAAGTTATCGTCCGAGAGGCTTAATTAGTTACCGTGATGGCGTCGAGCTCGGCTAATGTCGAGGCACCGCCAATGGCGGGCGTGCAACTGACGGAGGGGCCGCTTGCTGCCGAGGTGCCGGCCGGCATACACCCGGGTGCATTAAGCTCCAATGCCCGTGCCGGCGTCGGAGACACCAATACCACCTCCGCTGGAGACACCAATGGCGCCGCCTGCGCGTTGTGCGAGTTGCTGGCCGTGAAGCTGGGAACCGGGGGCGGGCCCTGTTGGCCGCCCGCAATCCACGTCGTCAGCACCTGAATCAAGGTAGGCACAATGGCGGTGAGCGTCGATTTTAGTTGTTGTTGCACTTGCTCTTGGACAATCTCCGGAATCCGCGCCACTTGTGCCTTGAGTTCTTGAACCTCGCGCGACTGGCTTTCCGAGCTGGTCTTTCTCTCCTTTCGCCCACCAGCGTTATAGTATGACGACCATTTTGTGGACAAGCCTTTGTCGGCCACACGACCAGCTGACGACGGCTTACTGAGCTTATCCTTGTTTTTCATAACGCTCAACGCCCTATTTAGAGTGCTGTCCCAAGGGGTGCTCTGAGACGACCCCGCACTACTGCTTTCAGTCTCCTGCGGAAGGAATGTGAACCATTTAGAAATTTGGCTTCATTAATTAGAATGCAACCATATGGAGCTAATTACGCGGGGGTGTATTCCTTACCAGAACACGCTCAAGCGCCCTGGTCTTCAGATCTGTGGTAAGATCCTTTGTTACTGGGTCCTCCTTGTACCGGGCCCTGACATAGTTCCTGGTCTGCTTGTCACGGTATTTCTCGAAGCAGGGCGGTAGGCCTTGCTCGGCATGCTCCGCGTCCTCCATGTCCCATATAGGCTCCGCCACTTTGTAACCATCGGGACCAAGTTTATGTTCCCCTAAGTTCAACTCCCGCATTTCTTTCCCCCACTGACTTGATTCAAAGGTTGCGCTACTCTCGCACTTGATATTGAACTCCTTGTAGTCATCTTCGTTGATCGAAGGATTTTTCGCCTTGATCTTCTCATAACTATCACCTTTGTCAATCATTCTCTTCACCGCGCTTCTCCAAGTAGACAGGGTCGTGCTCATCTTCGTGAGGGCGGCACTATTCACTTTATTCCCTGAGAGGCATGTGTTTGCAAAGTCAGCAGGGAACTTGTATCGTTCGTGCAGCTTCGTGAAGAGGAGGCTGCGCAAATTCCCTCGGTCCTTATGCCTTAGGTTCTCGGTGTTGATCGAGACGGTGCTCCGGAGAATGCACCCGAGCTGAACCGAGTACCCCTTGACTAATTCTTTGGGCGCCGTTGGATTCCCGTCGGAGTTCACTTTAGTAAATTCCTCCTTGACGGTGCCGAGCACGTTCGGGTGCCGGTCCTTTTGTTGCCTCTTTGGTTGGCTGCCATCTGTGCATGCGCTGCCATCATCAGTGGTGGCATCCTCGGTGGCACCATCAGTGGTGTCATCCCCGACGCCACTAGGGGTTGTGTAGTCAGGATCGATGTCTTCTGCGGCGTCCTCATAGCGGTGAGGTTCTTCCTCCATCACCTGGGACAACTCCCAGAATTGCTTGCCCGAACCGTCGGCCTCATTGTTGTGGGCCATGTTTCGCTCTAAATAGGAAAAAAGTTTGGTCAAAAAGTTGGTTATTGTCAAGGAACAAGATCATGGTCTCATCATTTAGGGTTTGTCGACACCGAGGCATCCTAAAAGCTAAGCTTTTATCATTTAGGGTTTGTCAACGCCGAGGCACTCTAAAAGCCTAAGCTTTCATCATTTAGGTTTTTATCGACACCGAGGCACCCTAAAAGCCAAGGTTTTATAATTTATGGTTTTTCGACACCGAGGCATCCTAAAAGCTAAGCTAGGAAGGAGAATTCTAAGTTGGGCCTAATCACTTGGCTCTATTGCCACCTATGGTTTAATGCAGCAAGAATAAAGGGGCAGTTGATCCTACTTAATTAAGTACTAAGATACCCCGGCCCATGCATTAGTCACAAGTACCCCATATGTCCTATTTTTAGCAAAGTCATGCTAAAATTCACGGAAAATTTCAGCACGACCTTTGCTGAAAATAGGACATATGGAGTACCCGAATTTGCCGGAACGGAAGTTAATCGACATTCCAGCAAACTCAAGGGCCTCTCGGGGTACCTGCAAAATCATCACGACACGATGGTCGGAGACATGACCTTTGCCTAACAAGTGAAGTTTCACCCATATAAGAACAGGTGCAAACAAAATAATGACACTCAATTTAGATAGCAAAAAAAGTGAACATCAAGTACTAGGGCACATTGACACTCCTAGTTTTCTACAAAAACCAAGTACTAGGGCACACCAAAGTTCTGAAATTTGTGTGCCTAACTGAATTAAGTGAATTTTCAGTAACCGAATAAACTGAATTTTCAAAACTGACAAATATTAATAGGTTGACTACTGCAAATCCAATTTGCAAGCTTGACTACATAAAATTTGAGCAACTCGTTGAGCTAATTTTGAGCAGAACTCCTTGAGGAACTAGCAGGAAGGAGTGGCTACAACTACAAACAGTGGCTAGAACTGCAGATTTACACATTAAAGGACACAAACTCAAGCAAGCTTCCTGAATTCTTGTTGCTAAAACTAATTTGACCTAAATTCGAGAGGGATTTGAACCTAATTTGACCTAAATTCGAGAGGGATTTGACCTAAACCTAGCAAAAGAGAGAAGAAGAGGGCATGGCCAGGAAGGAGGAGAGGAGGAAGAGAGGATAAGAGAGGCAGAGGGAGGAGGGCAATGAAGATTACCTGACCGTGATGAGGTGGTGGCCGGAGCGGAGACGACGGAGGGCGGAGACGGCGAGCTTGGGGGAGGCGGGGATAGACGGCGAGCTTGGGGGAGGTGGGCCTCCTCTCCTGATGGACGTGGATGGCCCTCCTGTGGATGAGGGGGCAGGTGTGGGGCGCCTCTGAGGCTCCAAGTCTCCGGCGGGGCGGCGCAGTGGGTCTGGGCTATGAGGCTCCAAGTCTCCGGCGGGGCGGCGCAGTGGGTCTCGGTCGATGCGGCGCAGTGGGTCTGGGCGCCGTGGGTTTCTAGG
>NC_041382.1:675701928-675708682 GCF_002162155.2 Triticum dicoccoides | reverse complement strand
CTCGAGGGAGGAAGGAGGTGGGTGGTTGGCGGCGGCGGCGGAGCGGGGGAGGGTGCGGGGGGTCGTAGGCGGCGGTGGAGCGGGGGAGGGTGCGGGGGGTCGCCGCCGGTGGAGCGGGGGAGGGTGCGGGGGGTGCTCGGCGGTGAGGGGGATCTGGCGAGGGGGGATAGCGATCGAGATGGAGGGGGATCGAGATCGAGTGTCCTCATGAATATTCAATATTTTTTCATATTGAATATGAAAAATTATCATCAAATTTGAATATTCATGAGTTCAAAAAATATTAACAAATTCAATACTTTTTGTGAATTAGAAATTCAATACCATAATAAACATAAATAAATATCTGTGAGGACACTAGAACAGAAGAAATATCATTTCAATATGTCGAAATACAGTCGAGAAATGAAGGCTACAATTTAAATACAATCGTTCTTAGCTAGCTATCTGTTCACAATCTTCTTGCCCTTCTTTTTCGCAAATGGAGTTCTTCTATGGAACAGACGTCCTTTAGGTAGGGTGGTACTGCTTCTTCTTGTGGTGTATGGCACTTCATCGTCGTCGTCATGTTCCATCTTCGGGTCGCCGTACTTGTTGAAGTCTTGCTCATTGGCGACTCCATCCATTCCGATGATCTTCCTTTTGCCTCCCTCACGACAACACGACTGGGCTTTGACGGGTCGGTAATGAAGAAGCATTGGTCCACTTGGGAAGCCAGTACCCATGGCTCATTTTTCGTAGTGACGTTTGCGCCCGCGGTCTTGGATTTGGCTTCGGGTATAACCATGGTGGTGAAATACCAATCTTCTTTTAGGACGCTCTTGGCCCATCTGACACGGAACATCGGACCTTCTCTCCAGCGTAGCTCAGCTTCCAGATCTCCTTGATCCTTCCGTAGTATCTGCCCTTGTCGTTACCGATGTAGGATTCCATCGTTACCCCAGAGTTCTGATAACCATCGCTCTTCATGTCCTTGTCCTCGGTGTAGAATGTGTAGCCGTTGATATCGTACGCCTCATAGGTCATCAGGTTGTGCTCGGCACCCTGTGACAAGGTGAATATGAGTTTTTCTTCCGCGGAAGAATCCTCATGTAAAGGGTACGACAGAAGCTCTTGAACCAACATGTGAAACATGAGTTGTGCTCTTTGATTATATCTCCGTCCGTCCTCTGTTAGCCTCGGTCATTGTACGTCTTCTCAATAAAGGTTGTGTGCTCTACCACTCAAGGATCGACCATGTCTATGTGTTGTAGCGCGACTAGGTTTGCTCTTTCAAAGTCGGCGAGTCGACCCTCGAAGTCGACATGCATTTTGTGGCGACCCTCGCGGTGACCCCATCCAGCGAGCCTGCCGAGGTGCTTGTTGACGGGCAAACCAACGGGGTTCTCGATGCCTAGATAATTCGTGCGGTAGGAGATGCACTCTTCGGTCAGAAAGCCCCTGGCTATGCTTCCCTCTGGACGTGACATGTTGCGAATGTATCCTTTGATGACACCATTCATCCTTTCGAATGGCATCATGCTGTGCAGGAACGTCGGCCCGAGTTGGATGATATCCTCCACGATATGGACTAGCAGATGCACCATAACATCGAAGAATGCGTGCGGGAATTACATCTCAAGCTCGCATAGTATCACCACGATCTCTTCATGTAGCCTTCTGAGTTGCCTCACGCCAACCGACTTCTGAGAGATGACGTCGAAAAAGTTGCATAGGTCAAATAGCGTTTCACGGATGTGCGCGTCCATGATCCCATGGATTGCAACTGGAAGTATCCGCATCATCAGCACGTGACAGTCGTGAGACTTCATCCCGCTGAACTTCTTCTTCGCTGGGTCTAGGTATCTGCTTATCTTCCCCGCGTAATCGTAAGGAAGTTTTACTCCTACGAGGCAGGTGAAAAACTGCTCGATCTCCTCCTGACTTAGAGTGAAGCACGCGGGAGGGTAGTCATTTCCGGTCTTCTTGGCCTTTTTTTCTTTGCGACGACTTTCCGTGTCCTGCTTCGCCTCATCATCATCATCATCATCATTAGCGTGAAGCTCCTCCCTGATGCCCATTGATTTCAAGTCTGCCCTTGCTTTCGGCCCATCTTTGGTCCTCTCTGGCATGTTGAGCAGGGTACCAAGCAGACTCTCGCACACGTTCTTCGTGATATGCATGACATCAAGGCTGTGAGGCACACGGTGGATCTTCCAGTACGGCAAGTCCTAGAAAACAGACCTCGTTTTCCATACCTTCAGCGGCGGCTCTGGCGCCTTTCACTTCTTTCCCGGCTCTGGCGCCTTTTGCTTCTTTCCCAGCATTGGGCAATCTTTCCAATTTTTCAATAGCTCGTCTATTTCCTCGCCGCTCCTCGTACGCGGGCGTCTTCGGGGTTCGGTTTCACCATCGAACAGATCCTTGCGTTTTCTCCATGGGTCATCGTCGCGAAGCCACCTTCGATGTCCCATGAACACGGTTTTCAAAGACCCGGGATCTCTATCTAGATGGCGATACATTGTGTCATCCATGCACCTGACGCATCCAGAAAATCCGTGGACCACCTGCCCCGCGAGATATCCATAACCGAGATAGTCGTGCACCATCGTGAGCAGTGCGGCTGTCATAGGGAAATATTATTTCTCCGCGGCGTCCCACATATTCGCTGGCGTTTTCCACAGCGTGTCTAGCTCCTCTTTCAGCAGCCCCAGATACAGATTGATGTCGTTCCCTGGTTGTTTCGGCCCTTCAATTAGCATACTCATGTGAATGTACTTCCTCTTCATGCACAACCAGGGGGAAGGTTGTACATCCACACAAACACAGGCCAGGTGCTATGTGTGCTTCTCTGGCTGCCAAACAGATTGACTCCATCGGTGCTCGCGCCCAGCATGATGTTCCTTGGATCGTCCCCAAATTCTGGGTGTTCGAAGTTCAACGCTTGCCACTGGCTCGCATCCTTAGGGTGACTCAGCATCTTGTCTTTTTTATTTATCTCCGGATCATTTCCGTCATCTTCTCGCTTCTTCTCCTCCCTATCCGCGTGCCAATGCAGGAGCTTTGCTAGCTTAGGGTCCGCGAAATACCGCTGCAGACGAGGAGTGATCAGAAAGTACCACACCACTTTTCGAGGAGCTTTCTTCCTCTTCTTGTATCGAGTGACGCCGCACACTGGACATATGGTAGACTCCGCGTGCTCGTCTCGATAAATGATGCAATTGTTCATGTACACATGGTATTTCACGTGCGGTAAATCTAGAGGACACATGATTTTCTTCGCCTCCTCGAAACTGATTGGGCACTTGTTTCCCTTGGGAAGACGTTCGTGCCAGAATGAAATGTTCTCGTCGAAGCATGCGTCGGTCATTTTGTGTTTTACCTTCATCTCCAGAGCCATGAGCGTTACTTTCAGGCGGGTATCCTCGGGCCTGCATCCTTCATACAATGGAGTAACCGCGTCTATCTCCAGTTGATCCAGCTTGTCTTTCTCTCGGGCGGCAGCTCTTGCGTTATCCGTCTGCTTGAGAAGAAGCTCTTGAATATGAGGGTCCTACACCTAGTCCATCGATGGTCCATCGTCGTCTGCTCCGGCATCTTCATCTTCCTCATCATCATGTCCGACATCTTCTACATGATGACTGTGTATAGCATCACCGTCATGATCATGTCCTGGAGATTCTTCGTCTTCTCGCCCGCCCTCGCCGCGGTGGTTGTCTTGCCGCCCTTCCTCATTTCTTGCCCGGCCCCCATGGATGACTTCATAGTCATCTTCATCACCTTGCCACCGATAGCCATCCATGAAACCACGCAAGAGCAGGTGGTCCCGCAACTGCCCGGAATCCGGGTCCGCAATAAGGCTCTTCAGCTTGCATCTTCGACACGGACATCTTATCTCTGTCTCGTTCTTTTGAAGCATCTCGGCCTTCGCGGAGCTCAAAAACCTATTCACGATGCCTTCGGTCATCATGCGGACCATGGTCGCCTGTGGGGTAGAGCAAAATAATATTTTAGAACCAAGAAAAAATTTGGCATGACTTTTCCTAAAAATAGGACCAAAAAGAATGTGTAGTGCCAAAATTCTCGCCGAAACGGAAATGAATCAACATTCCGGCAAAATATTGTCAACTATCGCATTTCAAATACGGGTACCTGCAAACACAAACATATATGCAACACCACAAACATATGCAACACCACAAACATGCATAGATCTAGCTAGGCCATAAAAAGTGCATGTGCACGTTGTTGGAGGGAGAAAAAAGTAGATCTACAACATAAAGAAAGCTTTCCCCTTACTTACCAATCAAAAAAGGTAATTTAACCGTTTAATTTGGATGAATCTATGGTGCAAATGAGGTGAGGAGGAGGAGGCAGCCGAGACAAGCTTGGAGGAGGAGGTGGAGAGAATGAAGTGGGGAAAGTGAGTGTGTAGGTGGCTGTCCAAAATATCTAGCTGGTCCCAGGTTACTAATGGTGCACCACCTACAAATGTGCCATTAGTAACCTTGGTTACTAATGGCGCACCATCTGGTGGTGCGCCATTAGTACTTTTGCAAAAAAAATGATAGTAGTGGCGCACGTGGTGAGTGGTGCGCCATTACTAGTAATGGCGCACTGTTTTCCTAGTGCGCCATTAGTATTTTTGGAAAAATAATTAAAAAAATATGTTAGTAGTGGCACACCATGGGTGTGGTGCGCCATTAGTGTCTATCACACTAATGGCGCACCCACACATGGTGCGCCACTGATATATAGTAGTGGCGCACCAAATGTCTACTGCGCCGTTAGTGTCCATATCATCTATAGCCCTTTTCCTAGTAGTGATATACGTAGGTAAAGCCCGAGCAACTGACTTAATCAGTATCTCCCTCCCAGGCTGGGCAAGTAGACCATCACCCCATTGTAACAATCTTTTAGTTAATCTCATTTGAAGGTTTTGAAATCTACCTTTGGACATGCGACCATCAGGAGTAGGAAGACCAAGATACTTTTCTTCGAAGATCAAACTAGTAACATTGATCACTTCTCTAACTTTCTCCTGAGCAGCAATAGGACATGCAACACCAAAGAGTATCGAGCATTTGTCAAAATTTAGGCTTTGTCTTGTTGCTTTACCATAAATATCAAGAGCCATTTTAACCTTTTCAGCCTGAGCACATGATGCCTCAAAAAACAACATTGTGTCATCAGCAAACAAAAGGTGTGAGATACCTGGAGCTCCTCTACACACCTTCACCGGTGATATTTGACCCGAAGACACAAAATGTTTGAGAATTGCAGATAAGCCATCAGCCACAAAAAGGAACAAAGAAGGAGAGAGAGGATAGCCTTGCCGAAGCCCACGTGACGGTGCAAATGAATCCAAGAGGGTCCCATTAAGTTTGACAGAATATCTCACCCATGTGACACAAGACATTATCCAGTCCACCCACCGCTGAGAGAAACCCATCTTTTGCATCACTTGCTTCAAGAACTTCCAATCCACCCTATCATATGCCTTAGATAGGTCCAACTTATATGCACAAAAACTTTTTGTGGGATATTTTTCTTGCTTTATATGATGAATACACTCAAAGGCCACAAGTGCATTATCCGTGATCATACGCCCAGGAATAAACGCACTCTGCTCCGACGGCCTGCACTTCTAGGGGATCATCCCCAACCAAAGTACGTTCATCGATCAAGACTTCCCATCTCTTTGAATGGGCGACTCAAGGCGCTTTCAAAACCCATTATTGCTCATATTGTGCAGGTGAAAAAAATGATAACATCGTCGCTCCAATTAAATTGCACCCTCTTTACAGAAGTCTTTAGAGTATTTCTTCGAGCAGAGATTGACACCATGAAAAAGGTGTTTTCAAGAGATTTCATTGTAATTCTTATTCATAAGAGTTACTTTGTATTTTCTTGGATTTTAGGTCCAAATCGGTGTATTTGTAATTGTTACAAGTATGAATAAAGTTACAGGTATTTCTAAAAAAACATGTAGTTTTTTTGTCTAAAAAATGCATATATAGGTTGCTTGTCTAAAACCATATGTATATATAGGTTTCTTCACGCCCCTAAAAAAAGGTTGCTTCACAAAAATTGAAATCTATATAGGTAGACATCTCGCTCTTTTTTGAAAACAGTTAGAAATTTTCTTTGTAAAAAAATAAAGAGCTATAAATAGAAATAACCAAAAGCTAACAAAAACAGTAGCTTTTCTGCAACCTTGTATGACAATAAACCATCCCTCTAGATTATTTTCTCTGCTAATCTATATCTATACCTAATAATAAAGGGGCTATTGCTTCTTGCGGTACGTCACGGAAATTGCCCCCAGACTTGCAAAATATTACCCATCAATGCCACATATAAGTGATAAACATCATTCACACAGAGGAATACCCCGCCTATACAGCGCTCTGTGTGTTGGGAGAAGACGCAACATGTCGGTTTGGGCCGGCCCATGTCCGGGCGACCTGTTTTTAGAACTTCGTTTTTACCTTTTCCTTTTATTTTCTGTTTTTATCTTCTTCTCCTTCTCCTTCTTCTCCTTCTTCTCCTCCTCCTCCTCCTCCTTCTTCTTCTTCTTCTTCTTCTTCTTCTTCTTCTTCTCCTTCTTCTCCTTCTTCTCCTTCTCCTTCTTCTGCTCCTTCTTCTCCTTCTCCTTCTTCTCCTGCTTCTCCTTCTTCTTCTTCTTCTTCTTCTTCTTCTTCTTCTTCTTCTTCTTCTTCTTCTTCTTCTTCTTCTTCTTCTTCTTCTTCTTCTCCTTCTTCTTCTTCTTCTC
>NC_041382.1:675667985-675701309 GCF_002162155.2 Triticum dicoccoides | reverse complement strand
GCGGAAGCGTTATGACAACGCGGTTGATGTAGTCGTATGTCTTCACGATCGACCGATCTTAGCACCGAAGGTATGGCACCTCCACGATCTACACACGTTCGGCTCGGTGACGTCCCACGAACTCACGATCTAGCAGAGTGTCAGGGAAGAGCTTCGTCAGCATGATGACGTGATGACGGTGATGATGAAGCTACCGGTGCACGGCTTCGCCTAAGCACTGCAACGATATGACCAAGGTGGAATATGGTGGAGGGGGCACCGCACACGGCTTGGAACAATCAACTTTTGTGTCCTAGGGTGCCCCTGCCCCCGTATATAAAGAAGCAACGGGGAGGCCGGGAGAGGAGGGCGCCGCCCCCTTCCCTAGTCCAATTCGGACCAGAGGGGGAGGGGGCGCGCGGCCTGCCCTGGGCGGCCCTCTATGTCTCCACTAAGGCCTATCTGGCCCATTAGTTCTCCCAGGGGGGGGGGGTCCGGTAACCCTCCCGCACTCCGGTTTTCTCCAAAATCACTCGGAACACTTCCGGTGTCCGAATATAGCCGTCCAATATATCAATCTTTATGTCTCGACCATTTCGAGACTCCCCGTCATGTACATGATCACATCTGGGACTCCGAACTACCTTCGGTACATCAAAACACATAAACTCATAATACCGATCGTCACCGAACTTTAAGCGTGCGGACCCTACGGGTTCGAGAACTATGTAGACATGACCGAGACACGTCTCTGGTCAATAACCAATAGTGGAACCTGGATGTTCATATTGGCTCCCACATATTCTACACAGATCTTTATCGGTCAAACTGCATAACAACATACGTTGTTCCCTTTGTCATCGGTATGTTCCTTGCCCGAGATTCGATCATCGGTATCTCAATACCTAGTTCAATCTTGTTACCGGCAATTCTCTTTACTCATACTGTAATGCATCATCCTGCAACTAACTCATTAGTTACATTGCTTGCAAGGCTTATAGTGATGTGCATTACCGAGAGGGCCCAGAGATACCTCTCCGACAATCGGAGTGACAAATCCTAATCTTGATCTATGCCAACTCAACAAGTACCATCGGAGACACCTGTAGAGCACCTTTATAATCACCCAATTACGTTGTGACATCTGGTAGAACACAAAGTGTTCCTCCCGTATTCGGGAGTTGCATAATCTCATAGTCATAGGAACATGTATAAGTCATGAAGAAAGCAATAACAATATACTAAACGATCAAGTGCTAAGCTAACAGAATGGGTCAAGTCAATCACATCATTCTCTAATGATGTGATCCCGTTAATCAAATGACAATGCATGTCTATGGTTAGGAAACATAACCATCTTTGATTCAACGAGCTAGTCAAGTAGAGGCATACTAGGGACACTCGATTTTGTCTATGTATTCACATATGTACTAAGTTTCCGATTAATACAATTCTAGCATGAATAATAAACATTTATCATGATATAATGAAATATAAATAACAACTTTATTATTGCCTCGAGGGCATATTTCCTTCAGTCTCCCACTTGCACTAGAGTCAATAATCTAGATTACACAGTAATGATTCTAACACCCATGGAGTCTTGGTGCTGATCATGTTTTGCTTGTGAGAGAGGCTTAGTCAACGGGTCTGCAACATTCAGATCCGTATGTATCCTGCAAATCTCTATGTCTCCCTCCTTGACTTGATCGCGGATGGAATTGAAGCGTCTCTTGATGTGCTTGGTTCTCTTGTGAAATCTGGATTCCTTTGCCAAGGCAATTGCCCCAGTATTGTCACAAAAGATTTTCGTTGGACCCAATGCACTAGGTATGACACATAGATAGGATATGAACTCCTTCATCCAGACTCCTTCATTTGCTGCTTCCAAAGTAGCTATGTACTCCGCTTCACACGTAGATCCTGCCATGATGCTTTGCTTAGAACTGCACGAACTAACAGATCCACCATTCAATATAAACACGTATCCGGTTTGTGACTTAGAGTCATCCGGATCAGTGTCAAAGCTTGCATCGACGTAACCATTTACGACGAGCTCTTTGTCACCTGCATAAACGAGAAACATATCCTTAGTCCTTTACATGTATTTTAGGATGTTCTTGACTGCTGTCTAGTGATCCACTCCTAGATTACTTTGGTACCTCCCTGCTAAACTAATAGCAAGGCACACATCAGGTTTGGTACACAACATTGCATACATGATAGAGCCTATGGCCAAAGCATAGGGAACACCTTTCATTTTCTCTCTATCTTCTGCAGAGGTCGGGCATTGAGTCTGACTCAAGTCCACACCTTGTAACACAGGCAAGAACCCTTTCTTTGCTTGATCCATTTTGAACTTCTTCAAAATTTGTCAAGGTATGTGCTTTGTGAAAGTCCAATTAAGCGTCTTGATCTATCTCTATAGATCTTGATGCCCAATATATAAGAAGCTTAACCGAGGTCTTTCATTGAAAAACTCTTATTCAAGTATCCTTTTATGTTATCCAGAAATTCTATATCATTTCCAATCAACAATATGTCATCCACATATAATATTAGAAATGCTTCAGAGCTCCCACTCACTGCCTTGTAAATACAGGCTTCTCCAAAAGTATGTATAAAACCATATGCTTTGATCACATTATCAAAATGTTTATTCCAACTCCGAGATGCTTGCACCAGTCCATAAATGGATCACTGGAGCTTGCACACTTTGTTAGCATCCTTTGGATCGAGAAAACCTTCAAGTTGCATCATATACAAATCTTCTTCCAGAAATCCATTCAAAAATACAGTCTTTACATCCATTTGCCAAATTTCATAATCATAAAATGCAGCAATTGCTAACATGATTCGAACGGACTTAAGCATCGCTACGGGTGAGAAAGTCTCATCATAGTCAACTCCTTGAACTTGTCGGAAACCTTTTGCAACAAGTTGAGCTTTGTATATAGTAACGTTACTGTCAGCGTCAATCTTCTTCTTGAAGATCCATTTATTCTCGATGGCTTGTTGATCATCGGGCAAGTCAACCAAAGTCCACACTTTGTTCTCATACATGGATCCCATCTCGTATGTCATGGCCTCAAGCCATTTAGCAGAATCTGGGCTCATCATCGCTTCCTCATAGCTCATAGGTTCGTCATGGTCAAGTAACATGACCTCTAGAACAGGATTACCATACCACTCTGGTGCGGATCTTACTCTGGTTGACCTACGTGGTTCAGTAGTAACCTGATCTGAAGTTTCATGATCATCATCATTAGCTTCCTCACTAATTGGTGTAGGAGTCACAGGAACAGATTTCTGTGATGAACTACTCTCCAATAAGGGAGCAGGTACAGTTACCTCATCAAGTTCTACTTTCCTCCCACTCACTTCTTTCGAGAGAAACTGCTTCTCTAGAAAGGATCCATTCTTAGCAATGAATGTTTTGCCTTCAGATCTGTGATAGAAGGTGTACCCAACATTTTCCTTTGGGTATTCTATGAAGACACATTTCTCCGATTTGGGTTCGAACTTATCAGGTTGAAATTTTTTCACATTAGCATCGCCGCCTCAAACTTTAAGAAACGACATCTTAGATTTCTTGCAAACCACAGTTCATATGTTGTCGTCTCAAAACGGATTTAGATGGTTCCCTATTTAACGTGAATGCAGTTGTCTCTAATGCATAACCCCAAAACGATAGTGGTAAATCGGTAAGAGACATCATAAATCGCACCATATCTAATAAAGTACGGTTATGATGTTTGGACACACCATTACGCTGTGGTGTTCCAGGTGGCGTGAGTTGCGAAACTATTCCACATTGTTTTAAATGAAGACCAAACTCGCAACTCAAATATTCATCTCTACGATCAGATTGTAGAAACTTTATTTTCTTGTTACGATGATTTCCCACTTCACTATGAAATTCTTTGAACTTTTCAAATGTTTCAGACTTATGTTTCATCAAGTAGATATATACCCATATCTGCTCAAATCATTTGTGAAGGTCAGAAAATTGCGATACCCGCTGCGAGCCTCTACACTCATCGGACCGCATACATCCATACGTATTATTTCCAATAAGTCAGTTGTTCGCTCCATTGTTCCGGAGAATGGAGTCTTAGTCATCTTGCCCATGAGGCATGGTTCACAAGCATCAAGTGATTCATAATCAAGTGATTCCAAAAATCCATCATCATGGAGTTTCTTCATGCGCTTTACACCAATATGACCTAAACGGCAGTGCCACATATAAGTTGCGCTATCATTATTAACATTGCATCTTTTGGCTTCAATATTATGAATATGTGTATCATTACGATCGAGATTCAATAAACCATTTATATTGAGTGTATGACCATAGAAGGTTTTATTCATGTAAATAGAACAACAATTATTCTTTGACTTAAATGAATAACCGTATTGCAATAAACATGATCCAATCATATTCATGCTCAACACAAACACCAAATAACTTTTATTTTAGGTTCAACACTAATCCCGAAGGTAAAGAGAGTGTGCGATGATGATCTTACCAACCTTGGAATCACTTCCAACTCACATCATCACCTCGCCCTTAACTAGTCTCTGTTTATTTTGCAACTTCCATTTCGAGTTACTACTCTTAGCAACTGAACCAGTAACAAATACTAAGGGGTTGCTATAAACACTAGTAAAGTACACATCAATAACATGTATATCAAATATACCTTTGTTCACTTTGCCATCCTTCTTATCCGCCAAGTATCTAGGGCAGTTCCACTTCCAATGACCATTTCCTTTGAAGTAGAAGCACTCAGTTTCAGGCTTGGGTCTAGCTTTGGGCTTCTTCATGGGAGTGGCAACTTGCTTGCGATTCTTCTTGAAGTTCCCTTTCTTTCCCTTGCCCTTTTACTTGAGACTAGCGGTCTTGTCAACCATCAACACTTGATGCTTTTCTTGCTTTCTACCTTTGCTAATTTTAGCATCGCGAAGAGCTCGGGAATCCTTTTCGTTATCCCTCACATATTATAGTTCATCAAAAAGTTCTAGTAACTTGGTGATAGTGACTAGAGAACTCTGTCAATCACTATCTTATCTGGAAGATTAACTCCCACTCGATTCAAGTGATTGTAGTACTCGGACATTTTGAGCACATGCTCACTCGTTGAGCTATTATCCTCCATCTTGTAGGCAAAATACTTGTTAGAGGTCTCATACCTTTTGACTCGGTCATGAGTATGAAATAAAAAATTCAACTCTTGGAACATCTTATATGTTCCGTAGTGTTCAAAACATTTTTGAAGTCCCGGTTCTAAGCCGTAAAGCATGGTGCACTAAACTTTCAAATAGTCATCATACCGAGCTTTGCCAAACATTTATAACGTTTGTATCTTCTCTTGCAATAGGTCCGCCACCTAGCGTTGCATCAAGGACATAATTCTTTTGTGCAGCAATGAGGATAATCCTCAGATCACGGATCTAGTCCGCATCATTGCTACTAACATCTTTCAACTTATTTTTCTCTAGGAACATATCAAGAATAAAACAGGGGAGCTATATGCGAGCTATTGATCTACAATATAGACATGCAAAATACTATCAGGTACTAAGTTCATGATAAATTAAAGTTCAATTAATCATATTAATTAAGAACTCCCACTTAGATAGACATCCCTCTAATCATCTAAGCGATCACGTGATCCATATCAACTAAACCATGTCCGATCATCACGTGAGATGGAGTAGTTTTCAATGGTGAACATCACTATGTTGATCATTTCTACTATGTGATTCATGCTCGACCTTTCGGTCTTAGTGTTCCGAGGCCATATCTGCATATGCTAGGCTCGTCAAGTTTAACCCGAGTATTCTGCGTGTGCAAAAACTGGCTTGCACCCGTTGTATGTGAACGTAGAGATTATCACACCCGATCATCACATGGTGCCTCAGCACGAAGAACTGTCGCAACGGTGCATACTCATGGAGAACACTTATACCTTGAAATTTTAGTAAGGGATCATCTTATAATGCTATCGCCGTACTAAGAAAAATAAGATGATAAAGGATAAACATCACATGCAATCAATATAAGTGATATGTTATGGCCATCATCATCTTGTGCCTTTGATCTCCATCTCCAAAGCACCGTCATGATCACCATCGTCACCAGCTTGACACCTTGATCTCCATCGAAGCATCATTGTCGTCTCGCCAACTATTGCTACTACGACTATCGCAACCGCTTAGTGATAAAGTAAAGCAATTACATGGCGATTGCATTTCATACAATAAAGCGACAACCATATGGCTCCTGCTAGTTGCTGATAACTGTTACAAAACATGATCATCTCATCCAACAATTTATATATCATCACGTCTCGACCATATCACATCACAACAAGCCCTGAAAAAACAAGTTAGACGTCCTCTACTTTGTTGTTGCAAGTTTTACGTGGCTGCTACGGGCTTCTAGCAAGAACCGTTCTTACGTACGCATCAAAACCACAATGATTTTTCGTCAAGTGTGCTGTTTTAACCTTCAACAAGGACTGGGCATAATAAAACTCGATTCAACTAAAGCTGGACAAACAGACACCCACTAGCCACCTGTGTGCGAAGCACGGCGGTAGAACCAGTCTCATGAACACGGTCATGTAATGTTGGTCTGGGCCGCTTCATCCAAAAATACCGTTGAATCAAAGTATGACATGCTGGTAAGCAGTATGACTATTATCACCCACAACTCTTCATCCAAAAATACCGATCGTCATCGAACTTTAAGCGTGCGGACCCTACGGGTTCGAGAACTATGTAGACATGACCGAGACACATCTCCGGTCAATAACCAATAGCAGAACCTGGATGTTCATATTGGCTCCCACATATTCTACGAAGATCTTTATCGGTAAAACCGCATAATAACATACGTTGTTCCCTTTGTCATCGGTATGTTACTTGCCCGAGATTCGATCGTCGGTATCTCAATACCTAGTTCAATCTCGTTACCGGCAAGTCTCTTTACTCGTACCGTAATGCATCATACCGCAACTAACTCATTAGTTACATTCCTTTGCAAGGCTTATAGTGATGTGCATTACCGAGAGGGCCCAGAGATACCTCTCCGACAATCGGAGTGACAAATCCTAATCTTGATCTATGCCAAGTCAACAAGTACTACCGGAGACACCTGTAGAGCACCTTTATAATCACCCAGTTACGTTGTGACGTTTGGTAGCACACAAAGTGTTCCTTCGGTATTCGGGAGTTGCATAATCTCATAGTCATAGGAACATGTATAACTCATGAAGAAGCAATAGCAATATACTAAACGATCAAGTGCTAAGCTAACGGAATGGGTCAAATCAATCACATCATTCTCTAATGATGTGATCCCGTTAATCAAATGACAACTCATGTCTATGGTAAGGAAACATAACCATCTTTGATTCAACGAGCTAGTCAAGTAGAGGCATACTAGTGACACTCTGTTTGTCTATGTATTCACACATGTACTAAGTTTCTGGTTAATACAATTCTAGCATGAATAATAAACATTTATCATGATATAAGGAAATATAAATAACAACTTTATTATTGCCTCTAGGGCATATTTCCTTCAAAAGAGGCTTTGCCGTCCGCTAGCGGATGACAAAGAGGTGGGGGTGGTTGGCCGTTACAGTAGTGTCGTCCACTGGACCCCACCTAGCTCTTTGTCGTCCGCTAGTGGTCTTTGCCATCAGCCAGTTCTTTGCCGTCTGTTGACGGCAAAGAACTGGCCGATGGCAAATTCCCTAATTCCAGTAGTGTGTGTGGGGGGGGGGGAGCAGGGGGCTTGTCCAAATCCCTCAATCCCCCTAACATCCCTAGCTGCAACCCTTTGCCCTCGCCAACCATCGCTAATGTCATCGATGTGCCTCCTCGCCGTTGTGGAGGTGCAACTCCGACATGTGCCTGGGAGCACCAGCTTCCCACTATTTACTTCCCCGTGTCATGTTGTATGCACCATCCGGTCAAGGCCATGGCTACACCATCGTGGGGCTCCTTGTCCCTAACGCTTGCGGCCGGCTCACGACCTCCTTGTTGGACCCCCAAGAGGCGTTAGATCTAGGGATAGCCCCTGATGCCCTCAACCCCTTTGCTGTCATGGCCACCCATGTGGACCGTGCTACGGATTTTGGTCGCCGACGTCAAGCTCCACATGGGTTACAAGAATATCCAAAGTAATTTCAGATAGCCAGTGACATGCTTTAGATCTGTTTATAATAATTTTGTATTGCTAAGATCATGTGGCTTCCTTTCTAGCTAGCTTAATTTATGCTAATTATGCATAGTGAAATTTTGTACAAGAAGATGCAAAACAATTTCTGATAGCATGCGTGTGAACATACATGCTCTAGATCTGCATATAATAATTTTGTATTACTAAGATCATGTGGCTTCCTTTCCTTAGTTTTGAGTACTCAATACAGATGTTTTGTTTCTTCTTCAGTCATCCATACCTCAAATCTGAGAGTGCTTACTATCTTCATAAGTTTCTGGTAAATGTAGTATATATCTTCAGATGAAGGCTACAAATCACTTTATTTAGGGAATACTCGAATTGCAGAGATTTTTTCATTGATAATCTTTTGATAACTTGGTCTACTTTTATTTCTATTTTTCTATCATGATTTTGTTTTTCAAGTTTGGGTGAATATTGGTCCATTAATATCAATCCTCAAATTGATAGTACTATTTTCAGAAGATGGATGCATAATAATATCATTAGTTAAAAAAATATTGGCTAGTCAGTCAAATACACGAATGGTAGATATATTCTTATCTAAGTCCTATTCAGAATCATTATCTTCGTGGTTTGAGCCTACAATAGTATTTTGTTATGCAGATTCAACCAAACGTAGTGCTATTTTACATGGTTGTGCAACAAATATCTTCTCTCCCAATAGCAATTCAATCAACTATAATTTCTCCTTTCTATATATTTGAAATAGTTTCATGTTGTATGAGCAAAAACATGAATTTGGTTATGTTTTGTATGACAAAAAGAGCAGATGTAATCACCTTCAATATTTCATTCTCTTTGGATATATAGAACAAATGCAAAGCTCATGAGGGTGATGAGATCCAATGCACAATGTGAAAGAAGTGCTATTCAATCTAACATTAAAAAGAAAGTGTTGCATAGGCAGCTTGCCTAGAGGGCCAGCAGATAATAACAATAAAATTGCAAGAAGTGGGTGGCATTACAATTGCATCAATACATGATGACTACCAACAAATCTAAATCTGCATTTGTCCATATACTAATGGAAATCATGTAAATGCTTGACACATATTCCGAATTAGAATAATAGTCACATGTATGTATATATTGTTTGGTATTGTGTGGCAACCCATGGGCACACATATTTCTGAACAAATTATAACATATGCAAGAATAAGTATCAGAATGCCCTGTTTGTTGGGGAACACAGTATTTCAAAAAAATTCCTATGATCACGCAAGATCTATCTAGGAGATGCATAGCAATGAGAGGGGAGAGTGTGTCCACGTACCCTCGTAGACCGAAAGCAGAAGCTGAACGTGCTAGTTATCGACTAGAGGGGGGGGGGTTGAATAGGCGATTTTTATGGAAGTCTTCAAAACACGGGGGATTTGAAGACAAACACTAGAAATGAACCTATTGATATGCAGAGGAAGGTAGACTACACTAGACAAGCCATAGTCAAATAAGTAATGAAGTTAAAGCACGAAGACTATTAGCAGCTAGGTAGTATGGATCAGGATGGAAGATAGTATGAAGCCAAACAACAACAGTCTTCACACAATGAAGCCAATCAGATCAAGAAAGCATGTAATGACTTCATGAAGGCATACTATAAGTAAAGAGAGGTAAGGGATAGAACCAGTTGCTTGGTGAGGACAAGGATTTGTTGGACCAGTTCCAGTTGCTGTGACAACTGTACGTCTGGTTAGGGAGGCTGAGATGTAACTCAGAAGACCACGTCTTCACCTTATTCCCCTTGAGCTAAGAACACTTAGTCCTTGCCCAATCACTCTAGTAAGTCCTCAAGGTAGACTTCCAAACCTTCACAGACTTCATTCACCAACAATCCACAATGACTCTTGGATGTTCAGAATGTGACGGCTAACCGGCTGGAGGATTCACAGTCCTCAAGTGTAACAAGTCTTCAGGTCACGCGGACATAAAGACTTTAGTGATACCTAACACTCTTTGGCTCTGGGTGTTTTGGGCTTTGTCCTCGCAATGATCTCTCTCTCTCAAATGCTTCGGAGGTGGGTTGCTCTCAAACGACAAAAGCCGTGCACTAACTCCGAGCAGCCACCAATTTATGGTGTAGGGGGTGGGCTATTTATAGCCAGGAGGCAACCCGACCTGATTTGTCCTAAATGACGTTGGGTCACTAAGAAACTGACACATGTCCAACAGTCATATTTCAAACACACGCGACAACATGACTTGGGCTACAAGTAAAGCTGACTCATCCAGCTCTGGATAAGATTTGCTCTCATTGTCTTCACTTGAAGACATAGGATTTGGTTGAGCATCACTTCAGTCACTCTGACTTTGTTCACTTGGACCCCACTTAACAGTACGGTGGTTCCTATGACTCAACAAAGAAGAAAGGGAACTACGAAACAACTATGTCTTCGCACTCCATAGTCTTCACATGAATGTCTTCTCAAGTCATAATCTTCATTGTGAATATCTTCACAAACCACCATTGTATTCAATGTCTTCACACATTTTTAGGGGTCATCTCTAGTAGGTAAACCGAATCAATGTGGGACTACTACCTGTGTTATCCTGCAATTCTCACAAACACATTAGTCCCTCAACCAGGTTTGTCATCAATACTCCAAAACCAACTAGGGGTGGCACTAGATGCACTTACAGTCTCCCCCTTTTTGGTGATTGATGACAATCTGGTTGAAGTTTTCAACAGGGATAAAAGTATGTGAAAGTTTAAGGATTGAGGCATTGTCTTCATAAGTAGCAAAAGGCTCCCCCTGAAGATGTGCATATAGGTAGTTTGCTTTTGAATGCCAATGCACATGGTAGGTTTTACTTTATGGAGATCCTCTTCAACTCATGAACACAATTCATCATGCATATAAAGATATAACGAAGATAATGACATGCATAATGAAAAATGGACGTCTGTGGAATGACTTAATGCGATATTTATCATTGCATCACAGAGTAGCAGAAAACGTAGCAGACGACCATCAAGTTTAAGTGTTACAACCCAAAGAACCAAATGTATCAAAAACGAGAATTGTAACCACTTGGCAAAAATATAGCAACCACCCATATGGACCCGCTTGAAGACTATCAACTCATATGCTTCTCCCCCTTTTGTTAGTGAGGACCAAAAAGGTTTGAAGACATAGAGCATCTACTCGTTCCCATCAGGAGTAGAAGAAGGGCCTGGTGCAGTGTTGAGATGCAGTGAAGCCATAGTTGGTGAAGTGGCATCGTCTTCTTCATCGATGACTCTTGCAACAACAGTTGCAGCCGAAGATGAATACTCAGAATCTTCTACTGATGGAGTGCGGCGCCAGCTTGCATTGCGTGGAGGTCTGGAGTCAAATTTGAAGCCCTCATTGAAGCCATCTTCGCGAAGATCTTCTTCAGGGCATAGCAGTGTGAGGCTCTTCCAAGACCGCCGACATGCTTCATGGGCCACGAAGGAGTTCTTGGTGGCCAGGTTTCGGATGTGATTGACATCCACCAGGATACTCTGCATATGACGCTTGAGCCATTCATGGTGCTTGTCCTGCTTCTGATGTAAGGCAACGAGAAGCTCTCGGTCATTGAGAATGCGAGATCGCTTCCGAGGCCTTTGAGTGATTGTACTGGCAGTGGCTTCAGTGTTGGCACAATGTGGCTCACGCATATTGCCAGCCAGAGGGTAAGCAGGAGTAGCAGCATTTGGAACATGAATCCTTTCAAGTGGTTGCGTGAAGCTTTGACGATCAACATTGTGAAGATATAGAGGTTCTTTGCCAGGCTCTGGGTAGATGGCTTCAAGTGACAGATCAACCTCAGGCATAAATATAAGATGGTTGCACGCTGAGGGCTAATAGTCAACAAATGAATGGAGTTTGATCAGGCGCATCACCCACGGAGCATAAAACTTCAAGCCAAAAAGACCAATCCCAGATGCAGCAAGTTGCCTGATGAAGAAATCTTGGGTATTGAAGCTGATGCCATTGAGAATATAGAACACCAAAGTCTTCATGGTGCCTTCAAGTTTGGCTTCAGGAGAATATCCCTTGACTGGCCATAGAGTACGCCTCAGAATGTGATAAATTGTGCGAGGTAAGTACTCGAGGTCCTTGACGAAGAATTCCTTGGGATATTCAGCATCTTGTGGCAATGGATTCATCATGCTGAGCATCTAACTCATATTTGGCTCAGGCTTCTGAAACATACTCTACAGTGCATCCCTGTGTAGCTGACAACCAGGTTCATAGAGCTCACCTGCAGTGGCCAGGGAAGTAAGCTCAATGATGTCTTGAGATTTTGCTTCATGATGCACATCACCTGTCATCCACTCAAGGATCCAAGTCTTCGGATCTCTGTTGTAGCCACGAATGTGAAGAGTTGCATAGAACTGCAACAGAAGCTCTTCATTCCAGTGCTCTTTGTCAGCGATGAATTGCAGAAGACCAGCATCTCTAAAACAGTCCAGAGCTTCTTCCAGGCAGGGCAGACCAGCAATGGCTTCACAATCCAGACGCATGGGAGGAAAGATTCGCTCTTGATTGTATAAGACACATGGGTAATAGCTGCGCTGCTGATAGCTCTAGAAGCAATCAGAAGAGATCTTTGGCTTCAAGTATGGGTTCTTGGCACTGTCAAAGAATGTGTTGTGTGCCCTGAAGCTATTCACACTGAACGATCCTGGCGATGTTGCAACACCTGGAAACCTTGGCAGTCTGGGCTTTGGCTTTTGGACCTGAGGCCTTTGATCCACATGGTAATCATATTGTGGTCCGGGAGCCGTGGGAGGAACCAGAATGGGCCATTGGACAGTGACAAGCTGGCCGTGATCATATGCCTATGCAATGGTGTGAGGCCTTGGGGGTGGAATAGTGGCTTCAACATGAACTGTAGCTTCAGGTTGCACATTAGCTTCAGGCAAAACGTTGGCTTCAGGCTCCACATTATCTTCAGCCATGACAACGTCATTGGCGTCAGCAATGTTGTTTGTGGCAGCCTTAGTGTGTTCAACCTCTGTTTCAGTAGAAGGAGGGTCGGGCATAGTCACATTCTCCTCGAAAATGACTTCATCAGTGGTAGGGGGTGTGACAACTCTTACTCCTTCTCTTGGTTCTTGATTTTCATTGGCTGATGCAGCCGGAATGTCTTCAACAACTTTGGCTTCAGACTCAGAGACATTCACAGTAGGGGTCGCTTCAGGAAACACTTGATGTGCTACTGAGTTTTGTGGTGCTTCCCCTTTCGGAATGCGCATCATGGCGACCTATGGCCTAGGGCCTTTGCGAAGCCTGTGGAATGCGAGCGACGCCTATGGTGATGGAGTGGTCTGCACCATGTAATTGTCGTCATCAAGCCCCGGAGTGGTATCTTGAGGTGGTGGAGTACTGGGTGTGTCAACATGACTTGGCGTGTCTTGTTGAGGGCGATCAGCCCACGAATCATTCTGAGCAATTGGCGTCAAGGGACGACCAATGCTGATGAGTTTGTTGTTCGTAAGAACAGGCAATGATACCACTTGGTGCTCGATTTGAGGAAGGACTTCATCATCTTGTACATTGTCTTCACGACCAATGTCTTCAGCTATGATGGGGTCGACAGCTGGAACTTCTTCATATTCAGGAGCCTCTGTGAAACCAGGCTCGTGGATCACAAGGCGACTTTTGATACATCTCCAACGTATCTATAATTTATGAAGTATTCATGCTATTATATTATCTGTTTTGGATGTTTACGGGATTTACTAAACACTTTTATATTATTTTTGGGACTAACCTATTAACCGGAGGCCCAGCCCAAATTGTTGTTTTCTTGCCTATTTCAGTGTTTCGAAGAAAAGGAATATCAAACAGAGTCCAAGTGGAATGAAACCTTCAGGAGAGTTATCTCTGGAACGGAAACAATCCAGGAGACTTGGAGTAGACGCCAGGGAAGCTTTGAGGTGGCCACGAGGCAGGGAGGCGCGCCTGCCCCTTGGGCGCGCCCCCCACCCTCGTGGGCCCCTCGTGGCTCCCCTGACCGACTTCTTTTGCCTATATATGTCCATATACCCTAAAAACATCAGGGAACAGAATAGATCGGGAGTTCCACCGCCGCAAGCCTCTGAGTCCACCGAAAACCAATCTAGACCCGTTTCGGCACCCTGCCGGAGGGGGGAACCCTCACCGGTGGCCATCTCCATCATCCCGGCACTCTCCATGACGAGGAGGGAGTAGTTCACCCTCGGGGCTGAGGGTATGTACCAGTAGCTATGTGTTTGATCTCTCTCTCTCTCTCTCTCTCTCCCTCTCGTGTTCTCGAGATGGTACGATCTTGATGTACCGTGAGCTTTGCTATTATAGTTGGATCTTATGATGGTTCTCCCCCCTCTACTCTCTTGTAATGGATTGAGTTTTCCCTTTGAAGTTATCTTATTGGATTGAGTCTTTAAGGATTTGAGAACACTTGATGTATGTCTTGCATGTGCTTATCTATGGTGACAATGGGATATTCACATGATCCACTTGATGTATGTTTTGGTGATCAACTTGCGGGTTCCACTCGTGAACTTATGCATAAGGGTTGTCACACATTTTCGTCTTGACTCTCTGGTAGAAAATTTGGGGCACTCTTTGAAGTTCTATGTGTTGGTTGAATAGATGAATCTGAGATTGTTTGATGCATATCGTATAATCATACCCACAGATACTCGAGGTGGCATTGGAGTATCTAGGTGACATTAGGGTTTTGGTTGATTTGTGTCTTAACGTGTTATTCTAGTACGGACTCTATGATAGATTGAACGGAAAGAATAGCTTCGTGTTATTTTACTACGGACTCTTGAATAGATCGATCCGAAAGAATAACTTTGAGGTGGTTTCGTACCCTACAATAATCTCTTCATTTGTTCTCCACTGTTAGTGACTTTGGAGTGACTCTTTGTTGCATGTTGAGGGATAGTTATATGATCCAGTTATGTTATTATTGTTGAGAGAACTTGCACTAGTGAAAGTATGAACCCTAGGCCTTGTTTCCTAGCATTGCAATACCATTTACGCTCACTTTTATCGCTTGTTACCTTGCTGTTTTTACAAATTCAGATTACAAAAACCTATATCTACCATCCATATTGCACTTGTATCACTATCTCTTCGCCGAACTAGTGCACCTATACAATTTACCATTGTATTGGGTGTGTTGGGGACACAAGAGACTCTTTGCTATTTGGTTGCAGGGTTGCTTGAGAGAGACTATCTTCATCCTACGCCTCCCATGAATTGATAAACCTTAGGTCATCCACTTGAGGGAAACTTGCTACTATCCTACAAACCTCTACACTTGGAGGCCCAACAACGTCTACAAGAAGAAGGTTGTGTAGTAGACATCAAGCAGTTTCTGGCGTCGTTGCCGGGGAGGTGAGTGCTTGAAGGTATATCTTTAGATCTTGCAATCGAATCTTTTAGTTTCTTGTTTTGTCACTAGTTTAGTTTATAAAATAAAACTACAAAAAATGGAATTAAGGTTGCCTCATATGCTTCATCTTTTTAATGTCTTTCGTGAAAATGATGGGAAGGAAAATTGTGCTCAAGTACTAGAAGAAGAATTACATAGAATGCTTGGCATAAAATATGTGAATGATGAGCATGATTGCAATGTTTTTAGTATGAATTCTTTGAATACCCATGATGCTAATGATATGCAAAGCCACAAGCTTGGGGATGCTATGTTTGATGAAGATGATATGTTTAGTCCCCCAAGTTTTGATGAGCAAATTTATTGTGATGAAAGCACGCCTCCTATTTATGATGATTATTGTGATGACACGTAAGCTATAAAGAATAAAGATAACCATGAAACTTGTCATCATGATTTTAATTTTCAATTGGATTATGCTTCACATGATAGTTATTTTGTTGAGTTTGCTCCCACTACTATTCATGAGAACAAATTTGCTTTTGTGGAGAGTAATAAAATTCCTATGCTTGTAGATCATGAAAAGAATGCTTTATGTGATGATTATATGGTTGAATTCATTCATGATGCTACTGAAAATTATTATGAGAGAGGATCATATGCTTCTACATATTGCAATATATCAAGTTTCCTCTCTGTGTGTTGAAAATCTTGAAGTTATGCTTGTTTTGCCTTCCTATGCTAGATGATTATTGTTCCCATAAGTTGTTTGCTCACAAAATCCATATGAATAGGAAGTGGGTTAGACTTAAATATGCTAGTAATATTCTTCATGATGCTCTCTTTATGTTTCAATTCTTATCTTTTATGTGAGCATCATTGAAATCATCATGCCTAGCTAGGGGCGTTAAACGATAGTGCTTGTTGGGAGGCAACCCAATTTTGCTTTTGTTATTTACTTTTTGCTACTGTTTGGTAATAAATAAATCATCTAGCCTCTGGTTAGATGTGGTTTAATGTTTTAATTAGTGTTTGTGCCAAGTAAAACCTATAGGATCTTCTTGGATAATAGTTATTTGATCTTGCTGAAAAAGTCAGAAACTTTCTGTCCACGAAAACAATTGTTAAAAATCACCAGAACGTGATAAAATACTGATTCTTTTTGCAGAAGATCAATAAACAAATTACGTAGGACTTCCTGTTTTTTAATAATTTTTAGAGTTCCATAAGTATAGGTTTGATATAGATTATTACAGACTGTTCTGTTTTAGACAGATTCTGTTTTCATTGTGTTGTTTGCTTATTTTGATGAATCTATGAGTAGCATCGGAGGGTATGAATCATAGAGAAGTTGGAATACAGTGGATATAACACCAATATGAATTTAGAATGAGTTCACAACAGTACCTAAGTGGTGGTTTTATTTTCTTATACTAACGGAGCTTACAAGTTTTCTGTTGAGTTTTGTGTTGTGAAGTTTTCAAGTTTTGGGTAAAGATTCGATGGACTATTGAATAAGGAGTGGCAAGAGCCTAAGCTTGGGGATGCCCAAGTCACCCCAAGGTAATATTCAAGGACAACCAAGAGCCTAAGCTTGGGGATGCCCCGGAAGGCATCCCCTCTTTCGTCTTCGTTCATCGATAACTTTACTTGGAGCTATATTTTTATTCACCCCATGATATGTGCTTTGCTTGGAGCATCAATTTATTTTGTTAGGTTTTGCATGCTGTTATTTTGAACAATGTTTTGCATCTTTTAGTTCAATAAAAAGGTCAAGTATAGCCTTTACCATGCTTATTTTTCAAGTCTATATATTGCTGTTTGAAAACAGGAAGTTTTCTGTTATGTTTTGAATATTTGTGAATAGTCAGAACATGATAAAATCTTGAAATTTTTACACAATGATTAAAAACAAATTATCTACAGTGTGGTAATTTTTCAGAATTTTTGGAATTAGAGAAGTATGATTTTTCTTGCATTCTTTACAGACTGTTCTGTTTAGACAGATTGCTGTTATGTTTGCATTGTTTGCATATGATTGCTTGTTTAATGATCCTATTTGAGGATCGGACTTTTAAATATGCAGAGGCATTTAGTATTAAATGTTAAAAAATAATTTTAGTGATTTGCTACAATAGAGAATGATAAGGTTTTGCATGGATTTATACTAACCAATCTCACGAGTTCTTATTAAGTTTTGTGTGGATGAAGTTTTTACGATTTTGGGAAACCGCGATATGAAAGGAATTAAGGAGACACAAAATCTCAAGCTTGGGGATGCCCAAGGCATCCCTAATTAATATTTCAAGAAGTCTCAAGCATCTAAGCTTGGGGATGCCCCGGTAGGCATCCCACCTTTCTTCTTCAACAACTATCGGTCAGTTTTGGTTGAGCCTAAGTTTTTGCTTCTTCATATGATATGTGCTATCCTTGCAATGTCATTTTATTTTGTTTTGCTTGTTGTTTGAATAATATCAAGATCTGAAATTCTTAAATGAGAGAGAGTCTTCACATAGCTACATAATTAACTACTCATTGATCTTCACTTATATCTTTTTGGAGTAGTTTGTCATTTACTTATGTGCTTCACTTATATCCTACGAGTAAATAGTTGAATGAGCGAATATCATAAATCTGAAATTATATATGTTTCATATGCTTATCCCATGGGGAGTAATGACTTCACATATAAGAAGTAGAGGTGGCAAATTTATTGAAGGTTAGCAAACATTGTATTGGTCACTTGAACAATTCATGAAAGAATATTAAGGGAAGAGAGATTTCACATATAAATATACTATCTTGGACATCTTTTATGATTGTGAGAACTCATTAAAATATGACATGCTAAAAGGTTGATGTTGGACAAGGAAGACAACATAGTGGGTTATGTTTTCTTATATCCGAAATAAAGTATATTGTCATGGATCATTCAACATGCCAAGCTTGCCTTTCCCCCTCATGCTAGCCAAATTCTTTGCACCAAGTAGAGATACTATTTGTGCTTCTGAATACCCCTTAAGCCAGTATTGCCATGAGAGTCCACCATACCTACCTATGGATTGAGTAAGATCCTTCAAGTAAGTTGTCATCGGTGCATGCAATAAAAATTGCTCTCTAAATATGTATGATCTATTAGTGTGGAGAAAATAAGCTTTATACGATCTTGTGGTGTGGAAGCAATAAAAGCGACAGATTGCATAATAAAGGTCCCTATCACAAGTGGCAATATAAAGTGACGTTCTTTCGCATTAAGATTTTGTGCATCCAACTATAAAAGCGCATGACAACCTCTGCTTCCATCTGCGAAGGGCCTATCTTTTATTCTTGTCTTATACCTTATGCAAGAGTCATGGTGATCTTCACCTTTCCTTTTTCATTTTATCCTTTGGCAAGCACATTGTGTTGGAATGATCCTAATATATATATATATATATATATATATATATATATATATATATGTATATATATATATATATATCCAATTGGATGTAAGGCATCATGAACTATTATTGTTGACATTACCCTTGAGGTAAAAGGTTGGAAGGCGAATCTATAAGCCCCTATCTTTCTTTGTGTCTGATTAAAACTTTGTACCCATAAATATCATGTGAGTGTTAGCAATTGTGAAAGACTAAATGATAGTTGAGTATGTGAAGTGAATCAAAGCTCTGACATAGACCCTTCCTGAAAATAAGATGAATTGTAATTGTTTGATGACTAATAACACGATTTGTTAGTTCTCAAGAAAGTTTATGATCTATACTTTAACATGTGAATATCTTGTTACTTGATCATGAGAAGCTTTATGAGTTGAGCTACTGTTATGATATATAATGATGCTAGAAAAGGTGATTGCAATTATCATTGATCAAACTCGTGCACTTGCTCGCATTCATACTTCATAAATTATTCCGTTTATCATTACCTACTCAAGGACGAGCAGGAATTAAGCTTGGGGATGCTGATACGCCTCCAACATACCTATAATTTATGAAGTATTCATGCTATTATATTATCTGTTTTGGATGTTTATGGGCTTTACTAAACACTTCTATATTATTTTTGGGACTAACCTATTAACCAGAGGCCCAACCCAAATTGATGTTTTCTTGCCTATTTCAGTGTTTCGAAGAAAAGGAATATCAAATGGAGTCCAAACGGAATGAAACCTTCGAAAGAGTTATTTTTGGAACGGAAGCAATCCAGGAGACTTGGAGTAGACGTCAGGGAAGCTTCGAGGTGGCCACGAGGCAGGGAGGCGCGCCTGCCCCCCTGGGCGCGCCCCCCACCCTTGTGGCTCCCGCCTTGGGATAAGAAGTATCAGAAATATATGAGACCTCTGATCGATGTTTCCGGACTGGAGTGTTTGGTAAACCGGCTGAAGTAACCACATGGCCGCTGTGCCGGGTTGTGCGGCGAGCTTCGTGTTGTTGTTTCTTCAAAAAAGTTTGGATCCAAGTAAGCTAGGGGGTGAGAAAATCTTATTTTTTGGCTTGCTTGTCGGGTTTTCTGTGTGGGCAGAGGGTCTGAACCAGATGAGAGAATAATTACCTCTGCGTCACTTGCATGACTAGCTTCCATGTCATCCTGATAACAATCATTATCAATAAGGTGTATGAAAAATGAGCCAAGTGAATCAAGTTCTACCTCTGACTCCGAATTATCTTCATCAATGTTTAACCCAGATGATTCGGCGGTTTTCTTCTTGGCCGGTTTCTTGGGCGCCTTGGTCTTGATGCGGGGTGTCTTCGTCGGTTTATCCTACGGTTTTCTTTTTCAAAACGGATCATCACCCTGTTACAAATTGAAAAAGATATGAGGATTATTTAAGGAATACAGGTTAAAGCGGCAGAAGAGTCATTCTTACAGCTGGCGGTTTATTCTGAGCATAGAAGGGGTTAAGTCCTGTTTTGCTGTAGTCAGCAACCGGTTCATCCAGCATCTTCTTAACACTTTCAGTAATTTCAGCGTCATTCAGCTGAATGTCAGTATGTCACTGAGGGTCTTTGACATCCCCGGTATATTCACACATTAAACCGGCACGGAGACTTAATGGTAGTATGCTCCAAGACACCCAGCAGCGGACGAAATCGATGCCTGTTAAACCGTTGGCTGCAAAAGCCCGGAGCTTTGAAAGCTGTGGTGCATATTTGGACCGTTCCTTTGCATTGAGCCTTGTAGGGAGCGGATGTTTTCCACCAAGCCGATGAGCACGATAACCTGGCAGAGGGTTTTCACCAGCTGGAGATGTGTCCTGGCAATAAAACTAGGTTTGATTCCAGTCTTTGGGATGACTATGGTGTTTGGCATGAGGGAAGCTGGCATCCTTTGTTTTTTGAATTGATACCCCGCCAAGTTCAGTGTTCGGCCCATCAGTAAACTCAGTGCGGCGGCTTAAGTAGAAGAAATCTCTGAATAACTCGACTGTGGGCACTTCCTATAAGTAAGCTTCACAAAAGACTTGGAAATTGCAAATATTGGATACAGAGTTGGGTCCAATATCTTGAGGGTGGAGCTGGAAGAAATGAAGCACCTCACGGAAAAAATTGGATCCGGGCGGTTTAAACCCTTGGCTCAGATGGTCAACAAACACCACCACCTCGCCATCCTTCGGTTCAGGAGGATTTTCTGGACCAGGGACTCTCCAATGGATATCCTCTTTCTTTGACAAAGCATCAGTTGCTACACATCCTTCCAGCTCTTCCTCGGTAACCCGGGATGGAACCCAATTGCAAGAATAGAATTGCTTGGCCATTTCTATGGAAAACTGAAAAAAGATCAATGCCGGTTTAAGATTCATGACTAACAAGTATAAAGAGTCACAAGATCAGAGGGAGAAGACCTTGAGGCATATATACATGTTAAACCGGATTCTGACATTGGCAGGGTTACAAAAATGACGAATTGGCGGTTTAAGAGGGGACTAATGGTACCTGGCGGATTATCATTTTATAAAGTTAAACCGCCTATACTAGTATGAAAAGTACAGATCTGAGGTGTTGGAAAAACAAGTTTCACAGCTTGGTATAATAATTTCAGATCTGCAGCGTGTCAGAAAATCAAGATATATTCAGACCTACAAAATAGGCGCCAGAGCAGTTGATGAAGGTTCAGATGGGATTTTCTATTTTAACAAGATGCGTTAATGGAAAGGAAGGATTGTGGCTACCACTATACAGGATAAATATCAAGATTTGAATCAAAGAACTGTTGAGCAGAGACAAACAATGATGAACACCGATGAACACAGGAACCCTAATGACAGATCCATAGCGGAAGGGAAGAAGGTTTACCGATGCTGATGGAACAGCGGAGAGGCTCCGCGATTCTCTGGTGCATTCAGGGTGATGCAGCCGCCGGAGTTGAGGTCGCAGTCAAGACTTGGCAGCGGCGGCGGAGCTTGAGCGCTAGGTCGACGCGAGGAAGGAGACGAAGTGAAGAGGCACGGGCAGAAAAAAATGAAAAGGGACCCTCGGCCTTATTTATAAGGTGAAGGGGTAAGTGTCAGGTGCGAAAATCGAGGAGCCCAAAAATTGGATATGTCACAGAGCTATCGCGTCGATTTTCGGAGGCTCATTAATAAAGGTGAGGTATATACAGTTTTTTAAACAGATGACATCATGGCGGTTTATTATGATCTTGGAAGATGGCGTCATGGCGGGTTACAAGGCTTACGTGAAGGTACGGAAGGAGGAATTTTCCTAAGTGTTGAAGATTGACATGAACAAGTTCAAATCAACCTGGGGCCTAATGTTGGGGATATGACTATTGAGTATAAACCACCCAGGAGGAGCCGGTTTATGCTCATAATGAATTGCCCGTATTTTGAATCCCATGAAGACATGAAAGATGGTGCTCTGTGAGGGAGGTTTAGTAGTAAGGCCCAAAGCCCAAAGGCGGGTTAAGGCCCAAGATGTAAACTGCCATAAGATGTGTAACTTGTGATGTAAGGTAGGAAAGAGTAGAAACCGAGCCAGACACATTTATGAGCCGGCCAGGATTCTGTAACCTGTCCGGCGTCAACCTGTGTATATAAAGGGACGACCCGACGGCGGTTTAGGGACAAGAAACAATAACTCGAGAGCCAGGTCAAGCAGATCCGCTCCCTGGTCATCGAAACCCTAGCAATACCACATCCAACTAGACTAGGCCTTTACCTTCACTGCAAGAGGCCGAACCAGTATAAACTCCTCGTGTCCTTTGTCCCTATTAACCCCTTTAAGATAACCCGTCGCGATGGCTCCACGACTAAGTCCTCACACTAGGACATCTGCCATGACAATTCCACGACACTATGACTATGAGATTATGCAACTCCCGAATACCGGAGGAACACTTTGTGTGCTACCAAACGTCACAATGTAACTGGGTGATTATAAAGGTGCTCTACGGGTATCTCCGATGGTACTTGTTGAGTTGGCATAGATCGAGATTAGGATTTGTCACTTCAATTGTCGGAGAGATATCTCTGGGCCCTCTCGGTAATGCACATCACTATAAGCCTTGCAAGCAATGTAACTAATGAGTTGGTTACGGGATGATGCATTACGGAACGAGTAAAAAGACTTGCCGGTAACGAGATTGAACTAGGTATTGAGATACCGACGATCGAATCTCGGGCAAGTAACATACCGGTTTGACTGATAAAGATCTTCGTAGAATATGTAGGAACCAATATGATCATCCAAGTTCTGCTATTTGTTATTGACCAGAGATGAGTCTCGGTCATGTCTACATAGTTCTCGAACCCGTAGGGTTCGCACACTTAATGTTCGGTGACGATCGGTATTATGAGTTTATGTGTTTTGATGTACCGAAGGTAGTTTGAAGTCCCGGATATGATCACGGACATGACGATGAGTCTCGAAATGGTCGAGACATAAAGATCGATATATTGGATGACTATATTTGTGTTGGGGAACGTTGCAGAAAACAAAAATTTTCCTACGGTTTCACCAAGATACATCTAGGAGTTCATCTAGCAACGAGTGATTAGATGCATCTACGTACCTTGTAGATCGCGAGCGGAAGCGTTCAAAGAACGGGGATGAGGGAGTCGTACTCGACGTGATTCAAATCACCGAAGATCCTAGCACTGAACGGACGGCACCTCCGCGTTCAACACACGTACGGAACAGCCACGTCTCCTCCTTCTTGATCCAGCAAGGGGGAAGGAGAGGTTGAGGGAGATGGCTCCAGCAGCAGCACGACGGCGTGGTGGTGATGGAGCTGCAGTACTCTGGCAGGGTTTCGCCAAGCACTATGGAGGAGGAGGAGGTGTTGGAGAGGGAGAGGGAGGCACCAAAGATCAAGGTAAGAAGTCCTCCATCTCCCCATGATGTCGAGGATTCAAGCAACCCCGTATACAATTCCCTTTGTCAATCGGTATGTTACTTGCCCGAGATCTGATCGTCGGTATCCCAATACCTCGTTCAATCTCGTTACCGGCAAGTCACTTTACTCGTACCGTAATGCATGATCCCGTGACCAGAAACTTGGTCACTTTGAGCTCATTATGATGATGCATTACCGAGTGGGCCCAGTGATACCTCTCCGTCATACGGAGTGACAAATCCCAGTCTTGATCCGTGTCAACCCAACAAACACTTTCGGAGATACCCGTAGTATACCTTTATAGTCACCCAGTTACGTTGTGACGTTTGATACACCCAAAGCACTCCTACGGTATCCGGGAGTTACACGATCTCATGGTCTAAGGAAAAGATACTTGACATTGGAAAACTCTAGCAAACAAACTATACGATCTTGTGCTATGTTTTAGGATTGGGTCTTGTCCATCACATCATTCTCCTAATGATGTGATCTCGTTATCAATGACATCCAATGTCCATAGTCAGGAAACCATGACTATCTGTTGATCAACGAGCTAGTCAACTAGAGGCTTACTAGGGACATGTTGGTGTCTATTATTCACACATGTATTACGATTTCCGGATAACACAATTATAGCATGAATAAAGACAATTATCACGAACAAGGAAATATAATAACAATGCTTTTATTATTGCCTCTAGGGCATATTTCCAACAGTCTCCCACTTGCACTAGAGTCAATAATCTAGTTACATTGTGATGAATCGAACACCCATGGAATTCTGGTGTTGATCATGTTTTGCTCTAGGGAGAGGTTTAGTCAACGGATCTGCTACATTCAGGTCTGTGTGTACTTTACAAATATCTATGTCTCCATCTTGAACATTTTCACGAATGGAGTTGAAGCGACGCTTGATGTGCCTTGTCTTCTTGTGAAACCTGGGCTCCTTGGCAAGAGCAATAGCTCCAGTGTTGTCACAGAAGATCTTGATCGGCCCCGACGCATTGGGTATGACTCCTAGGTCTGTGATGAACTCCTTCACCCAAATTGCTTCATGTGCTGCCTCCGAGGCTGCCATGTACTCCGCTTCACATGTAGATCCCGCCACGATGCTTTGCTTGCAACTGCACCAGCTTACTACCCCACCATTCAAAATATACACGTATCCGGTTTGTGACTTAGAGTCATCCAGATCTGTGTCGAAGCTAGTGTCGACGTAACCCTTTACGACGAGCTCTTCGTCACCTCCATAAACGAGAAACATTTCCTTAGTCCTTTTCAGGTACTTCAGGATATTCTTGACCGCTGTCCAGTGTTCCTTGCCGGATTACTTTGGTACCTTCCTACCAAACTTACGGCAAGGTTTACATCAGGTCTGGTACACAACATGGCATACATAATAGAACCTATGGCTGAGGCATAGGGGCTGACACTCATCTCTTCTATATCTTCTGCCGTGGTCGGACATTGAGCCGAGCTCAATTTCACACCTTGTAACACAGGCAAGAACCCCTTCTTAGACTGATCCATATTGAACTTCTTCAATATCTTATCAAGGTATGTGCTTTGCGAAAGACCTATGAGGCGTCTTGATCTGTCTCTATAGATCTTGATGCCTAATATATAAGCAGCTTCTCCAAGGTCCTTCATTGAAAAACTCTTATTCAAGTAGGCCTTGATGCTGTCCAAGAGTTCTATATCATTTCCCATCAAAAGTATGTCATCTACATATAATATTAGAAATGCTACAGAGCTCCCACTCACTTTCTTGTAAACGCAGGCTTCTCCATAAGTCTGTGTAAACCCAAATGCTTTGATCATCTCATCAAAGCGAATGTTCCAACTCCGAGATGCTTGCACCAGCCCATAAATCGAGCGTTGGAGCTTGCACACCTTGTCAGCATTCTTAGGATCGACAAAACCTTCCGGCTGCATCATATACAATTCTTCCTTAAGGAAACCATTAAGGAATGTCGTTTTGACGTCCATTTGCCATATCTCATAATCATAAAATGCGGCAATCGCTAACATGATTCGGACGGACTTCAGCTTTGCTACCGGTGAGAAAGTCTCGTCGTAGTCAACCCCTTGAACTTGTTGATAACCCTTAGCGACAAGCCGAGCTTTATAGATGGTCACATTACCATCCGCGCCTGTCTTCTTCTTAAAGATCCATTTATTTTCTATGGCTCGCCGCTCAACGGGCAAGTCAGTCAAAGTCCATACTTCGTTTTCATACATGGATCCTATCTCGGATTTCATGGCTTCTAGCCATTTGTCGGAATCCGGGCCCGCCATCGCTTCTTCAAAGTTCGAAGGTTCACCGTTGTCTAACAACATGATTTCCAAGACAGGGTTGCCGTACCACTCTGGTGCGGAACGTGTCCTTGTGGACCTTCGAATTTCAGTAGGAGCTTGATCAGAAGTATCTTGATCATCATCATTAACTTCCTCTCTAGTCGGTGCAGGCACCTCAGGAACATTTTCTTGAGTTGCGCCATTTTCTGGTTCAAGAGGTAATACTTCATCAAGTTCTACTTTCCTCCCACTTACTTCTTTTGAGAGAAACTCTTTCTCCAGAAAGGATCCATTCTTGGCAACAAAGATCTTGCCTTCAAATCTGAGGTAGAAGGTATACCCAATAGTTTCTTTAGGGTATCCTATGAAGACGCATTTTTCTGATTTGGGTTCGAGCTTTTCAGGTTGAAGTTTCTTGACATAAGCATCGCATCCCCAAACTTTTAGAAACGACAGCTTAGGTTTCTTCCCAAACCATAATTCAAACGGTGTCGTCTCAACGGATTTCGATGGAGCCCTATTTAAAGTGAATGCGGTAGTCTCTAAAGCATACCCCCAAAAGGATAGCGGTAAATCGGCAAGAGACATCATAGATCGCACCATATCTAATAGAGTGCGATTGCGACGTTCGGACACACCATTACGCTGAGGTGTTCCAGGCGGCGTGAGCTGTGAAACTATTCCACATTTTCTTAAGTGTGTGCCAAACTCATGACTCAAGTATTCTCCTCCACAATCTGATCGCAGGAACTTGATTTTCCTGTCACGTTGATTCTCAACCTCACTCTGAAATTCTTTGAACTTTTCAAAGGTCTCAGACTTGTGTTTCATTAAGTAGACATACCCATATCTACTCAAGTAATCAGTGAGGGTGAGAACATAACGATAGCCACCACGAGCCTCAACACTCATTGGACCGCACACATCAGTATGTATGATTCCAATAAGTTGGTTGCTCGCTCCATTGTTCCTGAGAATGGAGTCTTGGTCATTTTACCCATGAGGCATGGTTTGCACGTGTCAAATGATTCATAATCAAGAGACTCTAAAAATCCATCAGCATGGAGCTTCTTCATGCGTTTGACACCTATGTGACCAAGGCGGCAGTGCCACAAGTATGTGGGACTATCATTATCAACCTTACATCTTTTGGTACTCACACTATGAATATGTGTAGCATTACGCTCGAGATTCATTAAGAATAAACCATTTACCATTGGAGCATGACCATAAAACATATCTCTCATATAAATAGAACAACCATTATTCTCGGATTTAAATGAGTAGCCATCTCGAATTAAATGAGATCCTGATACAATGTTCATGCTCAAACTTGGCACTAAATAACAATTATTGAGGTTTAAAACTAATCCCGTAGGTAAATGAAGAGGCAGCGTGCCGACGGCGATCACATCGACCTTGGAACCATTCCCGACGCGCATCGTCACCTCGTCCTTCGCCAGTCTCCGTTTATTCCGCAGCTCCTCTTTTGAGTTACAAATGTGAGCAACCGCACCGGTATCAAATACCCAGGAGCTACTACGAGTACTGGTAAGGTACACATCAATTACATGTATATCACATATACCTTTCGTCTTGCCGGCCTTCTTGTCCGCTAAGTATTTGGGGCAGTTCCGCTTCCAGTGACCACTTTCCTTGCAATAAAAGCACTCAGTCTTGGGCTTGTGTCCATTCTTTGGCTTCTTCCCGGCAGCTTGCTTGCCGGCCGCGGCAACTCCCTTGCCGTCTTTCTTGAAGGTTTTCTTACCCTTGCGTTTCTTGAACTTAGTGGTTTTATTCACCATCAACACTTGATGTTCCTTTTTGACTTCTACCTCTGCTGATTTCAGTATTGCAAATACTTCAGGAATGGTCTTTTCCATCCCCTGCATATTGAAGTTCATCACAAAGCTCTTGTAGCTCGGTGGAAGCGACTGGAGGATTCTGTCAATGACCGCGTCATCCGGGAGATTAACTCCCAACTGAGTCAAGCGGTTATGCAACCTAGACATAGTGAGTATGTGCTCACTGACAGAACTGTTTTCCTCCATCTTACGGCTGAAGAACTTGTCGGAGACTTGATATCTCTCGACCCGGGCATGAGCTTGAAAAACCATTTTCAGCTCTTCGAACATCTCATATGCTCCATGTCTCTCAAAACGCTTTTGGAGCCCCGACTCTAAGCTGTAAAGCATGCCGCACTGAACGAGGGAATAGTCATCGGTACGTGCCTGCCAAGCGTTCATAACGTCTTGTTCTGCAGGGAGAACAGGTGCATCACCTAGCGGTGCTTGTAGGACATAATCTTTCTTGGCAGCTATGAGGATGATCCTCAGGTTCCGGACCCAGTCCGTGTAGTTGCTGCCATCGTCTTTCAGCTTGGTTTTCTCTAGGAATGCGTTGAAGTTGAGGACTATGTTGGCCATTTGATCTACAAGACATATTGTAAAGATTTTAGACTAAGTTCATGATAATTAAGTTCATCTAATCAAATTATTCAATGAACTCCCACTTAGATAGGCATCCCTCCTGTCATCTAAGTATAACATGATCCGAGTTAACTAGGCCGTGTCCGATCATCACGTGAGACGGACTAGTCAACGTCGGTGAACATCTTCATGTTGATCGTATCTTCTATACGACTCATGCTCGACCTTTCGGTCTTCTGTGTTCCGAGGCCATGTCTGTACACATGCTAGGCTCGTCAAGTCAACCTAAGTGTTTGCATGTGTAAATCTGTCTTACACCCGTTGTATGTGAACGTTAGAATCTATCACACCCGATCATCACGTGGTGCTTCGAAACAACGAACTGCCGCAATGGTGCACAGTTAGGGGGAACACTTTCTTGAAATTATTATGAGGGATCATCTTATTTACTACCGTCGTTCTAAGTAAACAAGATGCAAAAACATGATAAACATCACATGCAATCAAATAATAATAGTGACATGATATGGCCAATATCACATAGCTCCTTTGATCTCCATCTTGGGGCTCCATGATCATCTTGTCACTGGCATGACACCATGATCTCCATCATCATGATCTCCATCATCGTGTCTCCATGAAGTTTCTCGCCAACTATTACTTCTACTACTATGGCTAACGCGTTTAGCAATAAAGTAAAGTAATTTACATGGCGTTTCTCAATGACACGCAGGTCATACAAAAAATATAGACAACTCCTATGGCTCCTGCCGGTTGTCATACTCATCGACATGCAAGTCGTGATTCCTATTACAATAGCATGAACATCTCATACATTACATATAGATCATTCATCATTCATCACAACTTTGGCCATATCATATCACAAAGCACTTGCTGCAAAAACAAGTTAGACGTCCTCTAATTGTTGTTGCAAGTTTTACGTGGCTGAAGTAGGGTTCTAGCAAGAACGTTTTCTTACCTACGTGAAAGCCACAACGTGATTTGTCAACTTCTATTTACCCTTCATAAGGACCCTTTTCATCGAATCTGCTCCAACTAAAGTAGGAGAGACAGACACCCGCCAGCCACCTTATGCAACTTGTGCATGTTAGTCGGTGGAACCGGTCTCACGTAAGCGTACGTGTAAGGTTGGTCCGGGCCGCTTCATCCCACAATACCGTTGAAGCAAGATAAGACTAGTAGCGGCAAGAAAGTTGACAACATCAACGCCCACAACAAATTGTGTTCTACTCGTGCAAGAGAACTACGCATAGACCTAGCTCATGATGCCACTGTTGGGGAACGTTGCAGAAAACAAAAATTTTCCTACGGTTTCACCAAGATCCATCTAGGAGTTCATCTAGCAACGAGTGATTAGATGCATCTACGTACCTTGTAGATCGCGAGCGGAAGCGTTCAAAGAACGGGGATGAGGGAGTCGTACTCGACGTGATTCGAATCACCAAAGATCCTAGCACCGAACGGACGGCACCTCCGCGTTCAACACACGTACGGAACAGCCACGTCTCCTCCTTCTTGATCCAGCAAGGGGGAAGGAGAGGTTGAGGGAGATGGCTCCAGCAGGAGCACGACGGCGTGGTGGTGATGGAGCTGCAGTACTCCGGCAGGGCTTCGCCAAGCACTATGGAGGAGGAGGAGGTGTTGGAGAGGGAGAGGGAGGCACCAAAGATCAAGGTAAGAAGTCCTCCATCTCCCCACTATATATAGGAGGGCCAGGGGGGGGTGCCGGCCCTAGGATATCTAATCTCCTAGGGGGGTGCGGCCAAGGGGAGGAATCCCTCCTCCCCAAGGCACCTAGGAGGTGCCTTCCCCTCCTAGGACTCTTCCTTTAGGGTTTGCCCCCACCCTAGGCGCATGGGCCCTAGGGGGAAGTGGCACCCCATCCCACTTTGGGCTGGATCCCTTCCCACTTCAGCCCATGGGACCCTCCGGGATAGGTGGCCCCATCCGGTGGACCCCCGGGACCCTTCCGGTGGTCCCGGTACAATACCGGTGACCCCGAAACTTGTCCCGATGCCCGAAATAGCACTTCCTATATATAATTCTTTACCTCCGGACCATTCCGGAACTCCTTGTGACGGCCGGGATCTCATCCGGGACTCAAAAAAACATTCGGGTTACTGCATATACATATCCCTACAACCCTAGCGTCACCGAACCTTAAGTGTGTAGACCCTACGGGTTCGGGAGACATGTAGACATGACCGAGATGCTCTCCGGTCAATAACCAACAGCGGTATCTGGATACCCATGTTGGCTCCCACATGCTCCTCGATGATCTCATCGGATGAACCACGATGTCAAGGATTCAAGCAACCCCGTATACAATTCCCTTTGTCAATCGGTATGTTACTTGCCCGAGATCTGATCGTCGGTATCCCAATACCTCGTTCAATCTCGTTACCGGCAAGTCACTTTACTCGTACCATAATGCATGATCCCGTGACCAGACACTTGGTCACTTTGAGCTCATTATGATGATGCATTACCGAGTGGGCCCAGTGATACCTCTCCGTCATACGGAGTGACAAATCCCAGTCTTGATCCGTGTCAACCCAACAGACACTTTCGGAGATACCCGTAGTATACCTTTATAGTCACCCAGTTACGTTGTGACGTTTGATACACCCAAAGCACTCCTACGGTATCCGGGAGTTACACGATCTCATGGTCTAAGGAAAAGATACTTGACATTGGAAAACTCTAGCAAACGAACTATACGATCTTGTGCTATGTTTTAGGATTGGGTCTTGTCCATCACATCATTCTCCTAATGATGTGATCTCGTTATCAATGACATCCAATGTCCATAGTCAGGAAACCATGACTATCTGTTGATCAACGAGCTAGTCAACTAGAGGCTTACTAGGGACATGTTGGTGTCTATTATTCACACATGTATTACGATTTCCGGATAACACAATTATAGCATGAATAAAGACAATTATCATGAACAAGGAAATATAATAATAATGCTTTTATTATTGCCTCTAGGGCATATTTCCAACAATTTGGACATCGGAATGGTTCCGGGTGAGATCGGGCATATACTGGAGCACCGGGAGGTTACCAGAACCCCCCGGGAGGTATATGGGCCTTATTGGGCCATAGTGGGAGAGAGGAGAAGGGAGCAAAGGAGGGGGCGCGCCCCCCAAGCCCAATCCGAATTGGGAAGGGGGCCGCCCCCCTTTCCTTCCTCCTTCCTTCCCCTTCCTTCTCTCCTAATCCAACTAGGGAAGGGGGGGATCCTACTCCCGCTGGGAGTAGGACTCCCCTTGGGGCGCGCCTAGGAGGCCGACCTCCTCCCCCTCCTCCACTCCGTTATATACGGGGGAGGGGGCAACCCATAGACACACAAGTTGATCATTGATCTCTTAGCAGTGTGCGGTGCCCCCCTCCACCATAATCCACCTCGGTCATATCGTCGTAGTGCTTAGGCGAAGCCCTGCTCCGGTAGCTTCTTCATCACCGTCATCACGCCGTCATGCTGACGAAGCTCTCCCTCAACACTCTGCTAGATCGTGAGTTCATGGGACGTCACCGAGCCGAACGTGTGCAAATCGTGGAGGTGATGTACCTTCGATGCTAGGATCGGTCGACCGTGAAGACGTACGACTACATCAACCGTGTTGTCATAATGCTTCCGCTTACGGTCTACAAGGGTACCTAGACAACACTCTCCCTTCTTGTTGCTATGCATCACCATGATCTTGCGTGTACGTAGGATTTTTTTTGAAATTACTACGTTCCCCAACAGTGGTATCAGAGCCAGGTTTATGCGTAGATGTTATATGCACGAGTAGAACACAAGTGAGTTGTGGACGATAATAGTCATATTGCTTACCAGCATGTCATACTTTGATTCGGCGGTATTGTTGGATGAAGCGGCCCGGACCAGCTCTGGATAAGATTTGCTCTCATTGTATTCACTCGAAGACATAGGATTTGGTTGAGCATCACTTCAGTCACTCTGACTTTGTTCACTTGGACCCCACTTAACAGTATGGTGGTTCCTATGACTCGACAAAGAAGAAAGGGAACTACGAAACAACTATGTCTTCGCACTCCATAGTCTTCACGTGAATGTCTTCTCAAGTCATAATCTTTGATGTGAATATCTTCACAAACCACCACTGTCTTCAATGTCTTCACACATTTTTAGGGGTCATCTCTGGTAGGTAAACCGAATCAATGTGGGACTACTACCTATGTTATCCTGCAATTCTCACAAACACATTAGTCCCTCAACCAGGTTTGTCGTCAATACTCCAAAACCAACTAGGGGTGGCACTAGATGCACTTACAGAAGCGTTTAGTAACGCGGTTGATGTAGTCGAACGTCTTCATGATCCAACTGATCCAAGCACCGAACATATGGCACCTCCGTGTTCTGCACACGTTCAGCTTGATGACGTCCCTCGAGCTCTTGATCCAGTTGAGGCCAAGGGAGAGTTCCGTCAGCACGACGGCGTGGTGACGGTGATGATGAAGTTACCGGCGTAGGACTTCGCCTAAGCACTACGACGATATGACCGAGGTGTGTAACTATGGAGGGGGCACCGCACACGGCTAAGAGAAACTTTGGTGTGCCTTTGGGGTGCCCCCTTCCCACGTATATAAAAGGGGGAGGATAAGTGGCCG
>NC_041382.1:675655924-675667669 GCF_002162155.2 Triticum dicoccoides | reverse complement strand
GACTCCCGGTCCAAGTAGGATTCGCCCCCCTTTCCTATTCCCACAAGGAGAAGGGGGAGGAGGAGGAGGGGGGAAGGAGGAGGAGGAGAGAAGGAAGGAGGGGGGCGCCACCCCCTCCCCTTGTCCAATTCGGATTGGCAAGGGGGGGCGCCACCTCCTGGCCAACCCTCTCTCTTCTCCACTAAGGCCCATGAAGGCCCAAGAACTTCGGGGTGGGGGTGGGGGGTTCCGATAACTCCCGGTACTCCGAAACTCATCCGAAACGACCCGAACCATTCCGGTGTCCGATTCTGATACGTCTCCAACGTATCTATAATTTTTTATCGTTCCATGCTATTATATTATCCGTTTTGGATGTTTAATGGGCTTTAATATACTCTTTTATATTATTTTTGGGACTAACCTATTAACCGAAGGCCCAGTGCAAATTGCTGTTTTTTTGTCTATTTCAGTGTTTCGCAGAAAAGGAATATCAAACGGAACGAAACCTTCGCGAGGATCTTTCTTGGAACAAACACAATCCAGGAGACTTGGAGTGGAAGTTAGAGACACAACAGGGCGGCCACGAGGGAGGAGGGCGCGCCCAGGGGGGTAGGCGCGCCCCCACCCTCGTGGGCCCCTCGTAGCTCCACCGACCTACTTGTTTCGCCTATATATACTCTTATACCCTGGAAACATACAGGGGAGCCACGAAACCACTTTTCCAATGCCGCAACCATATGTACCCATGAGATCCCATCTTGGGGCCTTTTCCGGCGATTTGCCGAAGGGGGATTCGATCATGGAGGGCTTCTACATCAACACCATAGCCTCTCCGATGATGTGTGAGTAGTTTACCACAGACCTTCAGGTCCATAGTTATTAGCTAGATGACTTCTTCTCTCTCTTTGGTCCTCAATACAAAGTTCTCCTCGATGTTCTTGGAGATCTATTCGATGTAATGCTTTTTGCGGTGTGTTTGCTGAGATCCGATGAATTGTGGGTTTATGATCAAGATTATCTATGAATAATATTTGATTCTTCTCTGAATTCTTATATGCATCATCTAATATCTTTGCAAGTCTCTTCGAATTATCGGTTTAGTTTGGCCTACTAGATTGATCTTTCCTGCAATGGGAGAAGTGCTTAGCTTTAGCTTCAATCTTGCGGTGCTCGATCCCAGTGACAGAAAGGGAACCGACACATATTGTATTATTGCCATCGAGGATAAAAATATGGGGTTTATATCATATTGCTTGAGTTTATCCCTCTACATCATGTCATCTTGCCTAATGTGTTACTATGTTCTTATGAACTTAATACTCTAGGTGCATGCTGGATAGCGGTCGATGTGTGGAGTAATAGTAGTAGATGCAGAATCGTTTTGGTCTACTTGACACGGACGTGATGCCTATGTTCATGATCATGCCTAGATATTCTCATAACTATGCGCTTTTCTATCAATTGCTCGGCAGTAATTTGTTCACCCACCATAATAAATGCTATCTTGAGAGAAGCCACTAGTGAAACCTATGGCCCCCGGGTCTACTTTCAATTATATAAGTTTCCGTTCTATTTTATTTTGCAATCTTTACTTTCCAATCTATTCAACAAAAATACAAAAAATATTTATCTTGTTATCTTTATCAGATCTCACTTTTGCAAGTGGACGTGAAGGGATTGACAACCCCTTTATCGCGTTGGTTGCAAGGATCTTGATTGTGTGTGCAGGTACTAGGCGACTTGCATGCAGTCTCCTACTGGATTGATGCCTTGGTTCTCAAAAACTGAGGGAAATACTTACGCTACTTTGCCGCATCACCCTTTCCTCTTCAAGGGAAAACCAACGCATCCTCAAGAGGTAGCAGAATGTAACCTTCCAATAAATGAATCTTTATGTCTCGACCATTTCGAGACTCCTCGTCATGTCCACGATCTCATCCGGGACTTCGAGCAATCTTCGGTCATCAAATCACATAACTCATAATACAAATCTTCATCGAACGTTAAACGTCCGGACCCTACGGGTCCGAGAACTATGTAGACATGATCGAGACACATCTTCGGTAAATAACCAATAGCGGAACCTGGATGCTCATATTGGCTCCTACATATTCTACGAAGATCTTTATTGGTCAACCCACATAACAACATACGTTGTTCCCTTTGTCATCAGTATGTTACTTGCCCGAGATTCGTCGGTATCCTCATACCTAGTTCAATCTCATTACCCGCAAGTCTCTTTACTCGTTCCATAATGCATCATCCCGTAACTAACTCATTAGTTACATTGCTTGCAAGGCTTATAGTGATGTGCATTACCGAGAGGGCCCAGAGATACCTCTCCGATATACACGGAGTGAAAAATCCTAATCTCGATCTATGCCAACTCAACAAACACCATCGGAGACACCTGTAGAGCATCTTTATAATCACCCAGTTACGTTGTGACGTTTGATAGCACACTAAGTGTTTCTCCGGTATTCGGGAGTTGCATAATCTCATAGTCATAGGAACATGTATAAGTCATGAAGAAAGCAATAGTAATAAACTAAACGATCATAGTGCTAAGCTAACAGATGGGTCTTGTCCATCACATCATTCTCTAATGATGTGTTCCCATTCATCAAATGACAATACATGTCCATGGCTAGGAAACTTAACCATCTTTGATTAACGAGCTAGTCAAGTAGAGGCATACTAGGGACACTATATTTGTCTATGTATTCACACATGTACTAAGTTTCCGGTTAATACAATTCTAGCATGAATAATAAACATTTATCATGATATAAGGAAATATAAATAACAACTTTATTATTGCCTCTAGGGCATATTTCCTTCAGTCTCCCACTTGAACTAGAGTCAATAATCTAGATTACATAGTACTGATTCTAACAACCATGGAATCTTGGTGTTGATCATGTTTTGCTCGTGAGAGAGGCTTAGTCAACGGGTCCACAATATTCAGATATGTATGCCTTTTGCAAATCTCTATGTCTCCCTCCTTGACTTGATCAGAGATGGAATTGAAGCGTCTCTTGATGTGTTTGGTTCTCTCGTGAAATCTGGATTCCTTCGCCATGGCTATTGCTCCAGTATTGTCACAAAAGATTTTCATTGGACTCGATGCACTAGGTATGACACCTAGATCGGATATGAACTCCTTCATCCAAACTCCTTCATTTGCTGCTTCTGAAGCAGCTATGTACTCCGCTTCACACGTAGATCCTGCCACGACGCTTTGCTTGGAACTGGACCAACTGACAGCTCCACCATTCAATATAAATATGTATCTGGTTTGTGACTTAGAGTCATCCGGATTAGTGTCAAAGCTTGCATCGACTAACCATTTACGACGAGTTCTTTGTCACCTCCATAAACGAGAAACATATCCTTAGTCCTTTTCAGGTATTTCAGGATATTCTTGACCGATGTCCAGTGATCCACTCCTGGATTACTTTGGTACCTCCCTGCTAAACTAATAGCAAGGCACACATCAGGTCTGGTACACAACATACATGATAGAGCCTATGGCTGAAGCATAGGGAACACCTTTCATTTTCTCTCTATCTTCTGCAGTGGTCGGACATTGAGTCTGACTCAACTTCACACCTTGTAACACAGGCAAGAACCCTTTCTTTGCTCAATCTATTTTGAACTTCTTCAAAACTTTGTCAAGGTTTGTGATTTGTGAAAGTCCAATTAGGCGTCTTGATCTATCTCTATAGATCTTGATGCCCAATATATAAGCAGCTTCACCAAGGTCTTTCATTGAAAAACTCTTATTCAAGTATCCTTTTATGCTATCCAGAAATTCTATATCATTTCCAATCAACAATATGTCATCCACATATAATATTAGAAATGGTACAGAGCTCCCACTCACTTTCTTGTAAATACAGGCTTCTCCAAAAGTCTGTATTAAACCATATGCTTTGATCACACTATCAAAGTGTATATTCCAACTCCGAGAGGCTTGCACCAGTCTATAAATGGATCGCCGGAGCTTGCACACTTTGTTAGCACCTTTTGGATCGACAAAACCTTCTGGTTGCATCATATACAACTCTTCTTTAAGATATCCATTAAGGAATGCAGTTTTGACATCCATTTGACAAATTTCATAATCATAAAATGCGGCAATTGCTAACATGATTCAGACAGACTTAAGCATCATTACAGGTGAGAAGGTCTCATCGTAGTCAACTCCTTGAACTTGTCGAAAACCTTTCTCAACAAGTCGAGCTTTGTAGACAGTAATATTACCGTCAGCGTCAGTCTCCTTCTTGAAGATCCATTTATGCTGTATGGCTTGCCGATCATCGAGCAAGTGAACCAAAGTCCACACTTTGTTCTCATACATGGATCCCATCTCAGGTTTCATGGCCTCAAGCCATTTCGTGGAATCTGGGCTCATCATCGCTTCCTCATAGTTTGTAGGTTCGTCATGGTCAAGTAACATGACCTCCAGAACATGATTACTGTACCATTCTGGTGCGAATCTTACTCTGGTTGACATACGGCGATGTTCAGTAGTAACTTGATCTAAAGTTTCATGATCATCATCATTAGCTTCCTCACTAATTGGTGTAGGAATCACTGGAACTGATTTCTGTGATGAAGTACTTTCCAATTCGGGAGCAGGTACAATTACCTCATCAAGTTCTACTTTCCTCCCACTTACTTCTTTCGAGAGAAACTCCTTCTCTAGAAAGGATCCATTCTTAGCAAAGAATATCTTGCCTTCGGATCTGTGATAGAAGGTGTACCCAACAGTCTCCTTTGGGTATCCTATGAAGACACATTTCACTGATTTGGGTTCGAGCTTATCAGGTTGAAGCTTTTTCACATAAGCATCGCAAGCCCAACTTTAAGGAACGACAAGTTGGGTTTCTTGCCAAACCACATTTCATATGGTGACGTCTCAACGGATTTAGATGGTGCCCTATTTAACGTGAATGGAGCCGTCTCTAAAGCATAACCCCAAAACGATAGGGGTAAATTAGTAAGAGACATCATAGATCGCACCATATCTAATAAAGTGCGGTTGTGACGTTCGGACACACCATTACGCTGTGGTGTTCCAGGTGGCGTGAGTTGCGAAACTATTCCGCATTGTTTCAAATGAAGACCAAACTCGTAATTCAAATATTCACCTCCACGATCAGATCGTAGAAACTTTATTTTCTTGTTACGATGATTTTCCACTTCACTCTGAAATTCTTTGAACTTTCAAATGTTTCAGACTTATGTTTCATCAAGTAAATATATGTCGGGACCCCGATTCCAGGTCACATCGATCTAGCCGGTAACACCTCATATCACTTTGCGGCCTCACGCACGGTATCCCACGGGTGTCGCCTTACCATGGCCCGGGACCGTTTGCGCCTTTTAGCTCACGTATATGATAGTATCGCTAGCATCCATATGACAGAGAAACCGGGCCGACATGGCTAGTCGTGAACCCAAAGCGGCACAGACCTATGGAGACAGGCATACATAAATCACATCGAACATGTCGGTCATCAATGAGTGATTCCGGGCTGTAGCACTGGGCTAGCAGGACTCCGGGGAACCTCGGGCTGTAGCAGGCTAGACAGGACTCCGGAAGTCACCGTGTGACATTTCCTCGAAGGGACAGACATAGGGACGAATTGAAACACATGCCGGCCAGTCAAGTGTCCTGAACAGTAGTGCTGGGCTAGCAGGACTCCGGTGAACCGGGCTGTAGCGGACTACTATGGCTCGAGAAGCACTAGACTACATTTCCCCATATGAAAGGCTGCCAAGGATAAACAACTAGATTGTCGGATCCCACTCATACCAAGCATTTCAATCATACAGACAATATGCCCGATATGAGTACATACAACATGGCATCACAACAAAACTCTACAACTCAAGTACTTTATTTAAAGGCTCCAGAGAGCCATACATAACATGTTCATACAGATAGGGGTCACATGACCCGACACTCAAGTCATATAAACATACAAGCGCGTGCGGAAGCAACTAGTTTGAGTACAGACTCTAGAAAGGAAGAAGGCTTCTCGAAGCCTGTCTAACTACATAGGGCCCTCCATGGCCAGGATCACCACCTGGGTGGCTAGTCACTCGTCGACTTCAAGGTCTACATAGAACCCATCGGGGTGGGCGGTGTTGTCGTCTGGAAACAATAAATAAACAAACATGAGTACAAAGGTACTCAGCAAGTCTTACATCAGAACCTACTATACATGCTTATTCTCAAGAAGGTGGTGGGGTTAATGCAGCACGCCAGCTTTGACTCTTGGCTAAGCTATCCTACGGAACTCCACCAGTAAAATAGTTTTCGCACACGAGTCCACTACTCACCAACACAATACTCCACCGGGGATCCTCCCTCGTCATCCTACGAGAGGGCCATCCTCGATACTCACACTTTTCTTGAGTCTTTTAGTAGTGTCCATTAACTTGTCTATGAACGGTATAGGCAACCAAGTAGTCCTTTGCCGCGGACGCGGCTATTCGAATAGTTTTTATACCCTGCAGGGTGTACTTCGTCACACACGCTTTCACCACTTACCGCCGCTTACACGACATGTACTCGGCAACCTTCAAGCGGAAGCCCAGCGAGGGTGTTGGCCACGGCCTACCTAAACACTTTAGTCTTTAGTCCAGGTTTATCGCCTATCCAGGTTCCATCCGCAGGGAGTCCGGCCAAGGTTTCCACATACGGCCCCGAACGATGTGAACAGGGTTCCCGGGACACCAAACGGGTGACTCGGTACACCGTGCCACGATGTATCTACCGCAACATAGCCCACCCCTAGGGTCAGCGCTACGCACGGCCGCCAACACATAACCTACAAACACCAGAAACTATTTGCAACTCCTGGACAGAGAACTAGGGTGGTTAAGAAGCCGAGAGGGTCAATTAAGGATCCCAATGCATGGTAGTAGCTGAATCTTAAATCACACATACAGATCTCAGTTCTTAGGGACGGCCTCAATGAAACAACCCACCATGTACTCCTACATGGCCTCTCATCGATACCTTTACCAAAACATGTTCAACACATCCCTCACATTACCGACATAAACATTTCACTCTAGCCCATCACCCAGATGAGCCAGACCTGACACAACTCTAAGCATAGCAGGCATAGCAAGGTAGGAATCACATACATGGCTCAATCAAATCCTACACATGCTAGTGGGTTTCATCTAGTTACTGTGGCAATGACAGGTCATGCAGAGGATAAGGGTTCAACTACCATAGCACACAGCAGTTTGAATCGCGTTGTCTTAATGCAGTAAACAAGAGCAGAAGCGAGAACATGGGTTTGTATCGGAATGATCAATGGTTGCTTGCCTGATGGAGTGGTAGCGGGATATTGCCCTTCAGTTGGATACTCGTGGATATCCTCGGAGGCAGAACCTACCACGAAGAACACATCGTAATACAATCAACACATGACGATATGCAACAATATGATGCATGCTATGACATGGCAATATGAATGTGTCTTGGCCTAATGCAAGTTATATTAGAAAGGAATGAACTCATTTGAATCAAAGATTCAAATACTAGCTCATTAAACATGGCCTTAATAGTGCATTTCCTTATTCTGTCTAAACAGCAAGGTAACTTGTTTTGTCATGCATGAAACCATTACATATGGATAGATTGAATTTTTCTGATAATTTTTCATATATAATTTATCTCATTTGGAGCTATGGTTGAATTTCTACGACTTTTTGAAGTTTGAACTATTTTCTGGAATTTCCTGAATAAGAATAAAGCCAGAAAATCAATTACTGCGTCAGCATTGCGTCAGAGTGACGTCAGCAGGTCAAAGGCGCCAGCCCAGGTTAAACCTGACTGGTGGGCCCCTTCTGTCAGCCTCTCAGCTAATTAGCAAAATTAGATTAACACTAATTAGTTGTTAGTGGGGCCTGGGCCCACATGTCAGTGACTGATTTAATTAAAATTAATTAAGACTAATCCTAATTTAGTTAGCCGACCGGCCCCACCTGTCATAGACTCAGGGGGGGTCTTCCTGGGCCCGCCCAGGGGTCAAACTGGGTCAACTCACCGGTGGCTCGACGTCGGCGAGGCCCGAGATGGCGGAGGGCTTCGGATTTGGTCCTCCGGTGACCAAATCGACGGTGGAGACGTGCTACACGTAGCTGGGGCTCGTGCACAACTAGTGGGGCAAGTGGGAGGAGCTGGGGTGGAGCGAGCTCACCGGAATCGAGCTCGTGGCGGCGGCCGGAGTTCGGGCGAGGTCGGAATCGACGCTACGGTGCACGGGAGGGAGAACTGGGGGTGGCTACAGGTTCCTGGTGCTGCACTGAGCACGGTGAGGCGCTCGGACGCGTGCTTACACGACCGTAGTCACGACGGCGACATGGCCGGCGGCGAGGAGCGCTCGGGCTCAGAGGGAGCGGTGGCTACGAGGCGTAATCGAGCACGGGAGCTAGGGGGAAAGGAAGAGGGGCTCACAGCGGAGTCGGAGAGGGGGTCAGCGGGCTCGGGGAGGTCCTGGAGGCGGCGAATTTGACCGGAGATGGCTCGGGTGCCTGAGGTTGAAGACGAAGGCGAAGGCGGCGATGCAGGGCCTCCGGCGATGCGTGGCTCGGTGGGGAGGACGAGGGAGTCGAGGCGGAGCTAATGGGCTCGTCGGAGGGGCGAGGGGGTGTCTGTGGTGGCAAATACGGCGATCGGCGGCGAGGTACGCGCTCGGCCGTCGCGGGAGAGAGAGAGTGAGACGAGGGGGAGAGTGAGCGAGTGCGAGAGGGAGATGTGGGGGTCGCGTGGCGCTTCAAGGCGTCTCCCGGGCGTCGGCGGAAGCAGGAGGTGGCCGGCGTGTGGCCGCGGGCGCCGGCCACGCGCTCCGCGTCCTTCTGGCGCGAGGAGGACGACGACTGGCAGCGCCAGCAGGCTGGGCCAGCACAAGTAAGGCCAGGTGGGCTTCTTCTCTCTTTTTTTGTTTTTTGTTTCTGTTTTCTATTAAACTGCAACTGTTTAGCTTTAGATAAAATACTAAAACGTTTCCAAAAATCCTGAAAATAAATGTGGCCTCTGTTTAGATTATTTCCAACAGGAAACATTTATTCCCAGAATTATTTGAGCATTTGGATTATTTTATAGCATTTAAATGCCCAATTTCAAATACTTATGATTTAATTCAATGACCTTCTGTTGGCCTAGAAAATTGTGCGCCAATTTTGCCAGAGGTTCTAACCTAAGACAAAGAGGGTGGACTTTTTAGAAGGGCATTTCAGGTTCATTGAAAATATTTTTAATAAACCCTAGTTGTTTCCAGGGGGGTGTTGGGGGTTTCTGCCTTCCCCATTTCAAATTTAAGAAAAATTTAAACATGATGCACACTCTAATGCTTGAACTAACTAGGGTGTGACAATATACCCATATCTGCTCAAATCATCTGTGAAGGTCAGAAAATAACGATACCCGCCGCGAGCCCCAACACTTATCGAACCGCATACATCAGTATGTATTATTTTCAACAAGTCTATTGCTCGCTCCATTGTTCCAGAGAACGGAGTCTTAGTCATCTTGCCTATGAGGCATGGATCGCAAGCATCAAGTGATTCATAATCAAGCGATTCCAAAAGCCCATCAGCATGGAGTTTCTTCATGCGCTTTACACCAATATGACCTAAACGGCAGTGCCACAAATAAGTTACACTATCATTATTAAACTTATATCTTTTGGCTTCAATACAATGAATATGTGTGTCACTACTATCGAGATTCAACAAAAATAGACCACTCATCAAGGGTGCATGATCATAAAAGATATTACTCATATAAATAGAATAACCATTGTTCTCTGATTTAAATGAATAACCGTCTCGCATCAAACAAGATCCAGATATAATGTTCATGCTTAACGCCAGCACCAAATAACAATTATTCAGGTCTAAAACTAATCCCGATGGCAGATGTAGAGATAGCGTGCCGACGATGATCTCATCGACTTTGGAACCATTTCCCACGCACATCGTCACCTCGTCCTTAGCCAATTTTCGCTTAATCTGTAGCCCCTATTTCGAGTTGCAAATATGAGCAATAGAACCAGTATCAAATACCCACGCGCTACTACGAGCATTAGTAAGGTACACATCAATAACATGTATATCGGATATACCTTTCACTTTGCCATCCTTCTTATCCGCCAAATACTTGGGGCAATTCCGCTTCCAGTGACTAGTCCCTTTGCAGTAGAAGCACTCAGTGTCGGGCTTAGGTCCAGACTTGGGCTTCTTCACTTGAGCAAAAACTTGCTTGCCGTTCTTCTTGAAGTTCCCCTTCTTCCCTTTGCCCTTTTTCTTGAAACTAGTGGTCTTGTTAGAGCATCTCCAGCCGTTGGCCCCCCAGGCGGTGATTTTACGCGCCCCCTGGGGCGAGCCGGTGCTAAAATCGGCGCGGGCGTGAGCGGGTTCCCAGCCGCTCGGCCCAGGGTCGCCCCCAGACGCTTTTAATTTTTTTTTTTGCAAAGTTTGGCTAGAATTCGACAAACTTGGCATTCATATTAAACATGTTCGGCGTTCTACATAGACTATTTTTAAAAAAGTAATCTAAGGGGCGAGGAAGCCAAGCAGCGCGGCAAAGTCGCCAACATCGCCGCCGTCCTCGTCATCGTCGTTGTCCTCCTCCTTCTTGATGGCGCGGCCGCCCCTGCTGGACCCCTGCCCGGCGTCTCCATGGCAGACAGGTGGTGGCGGCGCGTCATCGTCGTCATCGAGGACGACGATGCCTCCCTCGTCCCGGCCACGGCGACGAGCTGCGAACCGCGCGAGGGCGGCGCACTGGCGCTCCCTCTCCGTATGCACCTAGTCGTCGTGCGCCCAATTGGGGGCCGCTTCTTCGTCGAGCACCTCCTCCTTGATGCCGCTGGCGAGCACGGGCTCCGTCTTCATGACAGGGAGCCTTGGCTCCGTCTTCGGCTTGACGAGTCGGGGAGGAGCCGAGGACGAGGCACGGCCGCCGCCTTCGTTGATGACGATGTCGGCCGAGCAGGTGTGCTGGCCGAGCGGGGTCTCCGCTGCAGGCTCGGCCTTGACGCCGAACACCGCCGGAGAGCTGGAGGAGTGGGAAGAGGAGTGGGAGGAGGAACGAGACGAGGATGATGAGCTGGAGAAAAACCTCCTTGGCGTCCATTGCCCGGCGCCGTGCGGGGCACCGGAGCGATGGCCCATGCTCGAGGGTATGTGAGCGGCGGGTTGTTCCTGCCCTCGAGGTGCGCGAGAACCTCGTGGAGCGTCTGTCCGGGGACGGACCACCACATGTGTCACCCCTCGTTGTTCCACCGGCCGCCCGCCACCACCGGTGCCCCGTTGGTCGAGGCGAGGCGTTGCTCCTGACGGCACTGGAAGTACGCCGCCCACGCCTCGTGGTTGTCAGCGGTGTACTGCGGGGAGGCGCGCTGCTCCTTGGCCAGTGATGACCGAACGCGGTCGACCTCGCCGGCGAAGTAATCGGGGCGTGCGACGAAGTCCGATAGGGGGGATGGGGACGCCTCCGGCACTGAGCCTCCATCCTGTCGGTCCAGCACGCATATCTGGAGGCGCCAAAATATTGGCCTCGAAAAGAAGGTGCGCCTCCCACGTCTGCAGCGAGCGGCGCCCGAAGCCGTTGGCCGCTGCTCCATCATCGGGGAACCGCTCGCACATTGTCATGGATGGGGCTGGGAGAGAGGAGAGGTTCGTCGGCGGCGGAGAGAGAGACAGAGAGGTTCATCGGCAGCGAGAGAG
>NC_041382.1:675635693-675655506 GCF_002162155.2 Triticum dicoccoides | reverse complement strand
CCGTTGGGGAGTCGTGTGTACGTGGGGTAGGGAGTGAGGCCGCGACGCGCCGCCCGTGAAGAGCCGGCCCGTGAGGAATCAATGGAAGGCTGACTGGCGGCAACCTTGGCATTGATTCCCCGCAGGAAACTGAGGCGTTCATAGGACGACGAGGTGAGTGTCGCTGACTCGGTGGGCCCGCGGCTCTTTCGCGCCAAAACCATTTCGCCCGGCGCCCTCGAGCACCCCCCAACGCGTCGGGTTCGGCCCGGGTCCGCCGGCGCCGAATTCGGCCCGAGCCGGCGAAATTGGGCTTCTGAGGGCACGGCTGGGACGATTTTTGTGCGCTGGCGCAAAAAAATCTCCTGGGGAGGGCGTGTTGGGGGCTCGGCTGGAGATGCTCTTAACCATCAACACTTGATGCTCCTTCTTGATTTCTACCACCGCAACCTTTATCATTGTGAAGAGCTCGGGACTTGTCTTATCCATCCTTGGCATATTATAGTTCATCATGAAGCTTTTGTAGCTTGGTGGCAGTGATTGAAGAACTCTGTCAATGACACTATCATCAGGAAGATTAACTCCTAGTTGAGTCAAGTGGTTGTGGAGCCCAGACATTCTGAGTATATGTTCATTGACAAAACTATTCTCCTCCATCTTGCAGCTGTAGAACTTATTGGAGACTTAATATCTCTCAATCCGGGCATTTGCTTGAAATATTAACTTCAACTCCTGAAACATCTCATATGCTCCATGATGTTCAAAACATCGTTGAAGTCCCGATTCTAAGCCGTAAAGCATGTCACACTGAACTATCGAGTAGTCATCAGCTTTGCTCTACCAGACGTTCATAACGTCAGGTGTTGCTCCTGCAATGGGTCTTGCACCTAGCGGTGCTTCCAGGACGTAATTCTTCTGTGCAGCAATGAGGATAATCTTCAAGTTACGGACCCAGTCCGTGTAGTTGCTGTCATCATCTTTCAACTTAGCTTTCTCTAGGAACGCATTAAAATTCAAAGGAACAGTAGCACGGGCCGTTGAACTACAACAACATAGACATGCAAAATACTATCAGGTGCTGAGTTCATGATAAACTAAAGTTTGATTAATCATATTACTTAAGAACTCCCACTTAGATAGACATTCCTCTAGTCATCTTAATGATCACGTGATCCATATCAACTAAACCATGTCCGATCATCACGTGAGATGGAGTAGTTTTCAATGGTGAACTTCACTATGTTGATCATATCTACTATATGATTCACGCTCGACTTTTCGGTCTCTGTGTTCCGAGGCCATATCTGCATATGCTAGGCTCGTCAAGTTTAACCCGAGTATTCTGCGTGTGCAAAACTGGCTTGCACCCGTTGTATGTGAACGTAGAGCTTATCACACCCGATCATCACGTGGTGTCTCAGCACGACGAACTGTAGCAACGGTGCATACTCAGGGAGAACACTTATACCTTGAAATTTAGTGAGAGATCATCTTATAATGCTACCGCTGTACTAAGCAAAATAAGATGCATATAGGATAAACATCACATGCAATCAAAATAAGTGATATGATACGGCCATCATCATCTTGTGCCTTTGATCTCCATCTCCAAAGCACCGTCATGATCAGCATCATCACCGGCTTGACACCTTGATCTCCATCGAAGCATCGTTGTCGTCTCGCCAACTGTTGCTTCTACGACCATCGCTACCGCTTAGTGATAAAGTAAAGCAATTACATGGCGATTGCATTTCATACAATAAAGCGACAACCATAAGGCTCCTGCCAGTTGCTGATAACTTTTACAAAATAGGATCATCTCATACAACAATTTATATATCATCACCTCTTGACCATATCACATCACAGCAAGCCCTGCAAAAACAAGTTAGACGTCCTCTACTTTGTTGTTGCAAGTTTTACATGGATTCTACGGGCTTCTAGCAAGAACCGTTCTTACCTACGCATCAAAACCACAATGATTTTTCATCAAGTGTGTTGTTTTAACCTTCAACAAGGACCGGGCATAGTCAAACTCAATTCAACTAAAGTTGGAGAAACTGACACCCGCTAGCCACCTGTGTGCGAAGCACGTTGGTAGGACCAGTCTCATGAACGCGGTCATGTAATGTCGGCCCGGGCCGCTTCATCCAACAATACCGCCGAATCAAAATAAGACATTGCTGGTAAGCAATATGACTATTATCACCCACGACTCATTGTGTTCTACTCGTGCATATAACATCTACGCATAGACCTGGCTCGGATGCCACTGTTGGGGAACACAGTATTTCAAAAAATTTCCTACGATCACGCAAAATATATCTAGGAGATTCATAGCAACAAGAGGGGAGAGTGTGTCCACGTACCCTCGTAGACCGAAAGCGGAAGCGTTTAGTAACGCAGTTGATGTAGTCGAACGTCTTCACGATCCAACCGATCCAAGCACCGAACGTATGGCACCTCCGTGTTGAGCACACGTTCAGCTCGATGTCGTCCCTCGAGCTCTTGATCCAGTTGAGGCCAAGGGAGAGTTCCGTCAGCACGACGGCATGGTGACGGTGATGATGAAGTTACCGGCGCAGGACTTCACCTAAGCACTATGACGATATGACCGAGGTGTGCAACTGTGGAGGGGGGCACTGCACACGGCTAAGAGAAACTTTGGTGTGCCTTTGGGGTGCCCCTTCCCACGTATATAAAGGGGGACGAGAGGTGGCTGGCCCAAGGGGGGCGCCATGGGGGGAGTCCTACTTGGACTCCCGGTCCAAGTAGGATTCGCCCCCTCCCTTTCCTATTCCCACAAGGAGAAGGAGGGAAGGAGGAGGAGAGAAGGAAGGAGGGGGGCGCCGCCCCCTCCCCTTGTACAATTCGGATCGGCAAGGGGGGCGCCATTTCCTGGCCAGCCCTCTCCCTTCTTCACTAAGGCCCATGAAGGCCCAAGAACTTCCTCAGGGGTGGGGGTGGGGGTTCCGATAACCAACGGTACTCCGAAACTCATCTGAAACGACCCGAACCATCCTGGTGTCCGAGTGTAACCTTCCAATATATGAATCTTTATGCCTCGACCATTTCGAGACTCCTCGTCATGTCCGTGATCTTATCCGGGACTCCGAACAATCTTCAGTCATCAAATCACATAACTCATATTACAAATCGTCATTGTACGGGTTCGAGAACTATGTAGACATGACCGAGACACATCTCTGGTCAATAACCAATAGCGGAACCTAGATGCTCATATTGGCTCCTACATATTCTACGAAGAACTTTATCGGTCAAACCGCATAACAACATACGTTGTTCCCTTTGTCATCGGTATGTTACTTGCCCGAGATTCGATCGACGGTATCCTCATACCTAGTTCAATCTCGTTACCGGCAAGTCTCTTTACTCGTTCTGTAATGCATCATCCCGTAACTAACTCATTAGTTACATTGCTTGCAAGACTTATAGTGATGTGCATTACCGGGAGGGCCCAGAGATACCTCTCCGATACACAGAGTGACAAATCCTAATCTCGATCTATGCCAACTCAACAAACACCATTGGAGACACCTATAGAGCATCTTTATAATCACCCAGTTATGTTGTGACGTTTGATAGCACACTAAGTATTCTTCCGGCATTCAGGAGTTGCATAATCTCATAGTCATAGGAACATGTATAAGTCATGAAGAAAGCAATAACAATAAACTAAACGATCATAGTGCTAAGCTAACGGATGGGTCTTATCCATCACATCATTCTCTAATGATGTGATCCCGTTCATCAAATGACAACACATGTCCATGGCTAGGAAACTTAACCATCTTTGATTAACGAGCTAGTCAAGTAGAGGCATACTAGGGAAACTGTGTTTGTCTATGTATTCACACATGTACTAAGTTTCCGGTTAATACAATTCTAGCATGAATAATAAACATTTATCATGCTATAATGAAATATAAATAACAACTTTATTATTGCCTCTAGGGCATATTTCCTTCATTGGTGCCCATGTCAAGTCTAGCAGCGGGTTAAAAACTTTACCATGCATCCCAAAGTACATCATTTCTTATGGAGGTTCGCTCATAATAGCCACCCCTTGCTAATTTAGAAACATTATAACCGCGCAATTTCCCTGCCCTCCCAGGCTATCAGCATTCGTAGCCATTGGATCGTTACTTGTGAGCATTCATAGCCATTGGATTCGTAGCCATTGGTTGTTAATCGCACGTCCAGTCGCGTCGATTTGATCCTAACGAGCTCTAACCGAGCGCTAGCCTTCTTGGGCCGCTGCTCCGGTGGTTTTTTTGGGCATTTGGGATTAAATTGGGCTACTGGGCCGTAACAGTCTCCCGTCCGTGCAACCCAAAAGAACAGGACGCTCGCTACCCTGTCTTTCGTTCCAAGGTCGCAGGCTCCTGGCCTTCGCATGGCGGTGCCTCCGATAGAAAGAGAGGACGAGGGGATCGATAGGTCGTCGCGCTCTTCAGTCGGTCGAGATTTCAGAGAGGGCGAACCGACGAAGGGATCGATCTCCTCCCTCCCCCCCAAAAAAATTGATGTGGTCCCCCAGTTTAGGGCCAGGCAAGGTAACAAGCGGGAGAGGCCAGCCGACCGAGGTGATGCAAGCAGATCCCAATCTGGGACTAACTCCATGCTGTAAAGTTTGTTGGTGCAGAAGCCTTTTTCGTGAGTTAGTTCGGTTTTCCGGACCGCCACCGGTGCAGGACGAGGCCGATCGGTGTTTTGTTGTTCATCGTTCGTCATGCGAAACTGCTCCGATGCTGTTTGAAGAAAGCAGTCACTCTTCAGTTTTTTGGAGGCATTCATGGCGGATCATGTCTTCCCTTTGCTGGGGGTGATTAATGGATGTATCCCTTTATGTTTTGCCACTCTTTTGCTGCTTCGGTTCACGCGCGTGTATATATGCTTCCTCACCTAGGCCTCTTCCGTCACCGCTCTATCTTTATTTTATTTTCATGTATAATTTCCTCTTCCACCCAATGATTACATTGTGCTAACATCGTCCCAATCCCATTTTTGTACAGGGGTTGTCATACTGGCTGTGGTTAACTGATCCGGTCTGATATTGGAGACTGGTTCTCACCATTTTACTTATTTGGGAATTGTTCCATTGATAATCTCCAATGGCTTCTGTACAGGTAATTACATCAATTGGGCCGCCAGTCCTTATACTTTCATGTTTTACTTGCTTAGATACATGTTTTTTTTCTGGGTGATTCATGGTGTTTTTTGTTGCTCTATGCAACATCTTACTTAGAACAATGTAGTAAAATGCACAAAAAACGTAACCATGCTGTTCTCGAGGGCGGGCGAACCCAACATCTACTGCTTCTATCCATAAACGAGCAAAGCCCAATAATTTGTGAATACTTTCATTTTTAAATACTCGATGTGACATGCAAAGGAAAATAGCTTGGCCCCTATTAGTTACTGAAAATAGGAAATTTAATGTTGTTGTTGGCATTCTTAATCGGAGAGTGTACACAACAAGGGAATAGAAAAGTTGCAGAGTAACACGTGTGTTCAACACGATTTCCACATTATCCATGTTGAGGTAATCCAGTGAACTTGACTATGATGACCTTCTGTGATTGCTATTCTTCTAGGTATCAAAGAAATTGAATGGTTAGTTTCTCTACCACAGTTTGTTAGCAACTACTCTCTCCGTCCGGAAATACTTGTCGCATAAATGGATAAAAATGAATGTATCTAGAGCTAAAATACATCTAGATACATCAATTTCGCTGACAAGTATTTCCGGACGGAGGGAGTACAATTCTTCAATAATTTCTTAAAGAATAATACACCCTCCGTCCGGTGAAGAGTGTATACATTTGGCTTTAAAATTTGTCCAAAAAGAGTGTATTTCTATCTTTCCAATGTACTTTAAAGTAGAAAACAAATGTTTCTCTCTAACCACAGGGTAATCAAGACCAATACACATGGTCTCCTTAATTTCTACACGCACTTAACTCATTGGGGGTTGGGTAATTAAATAGGAGAGAGATAGTGGCTTGTACCTTTTCAATGCATTTTTTACTCCACTTCATAATTTATCTATATGTACACTTGTCACCGGACGGATGGAGTAGTTACCAAGTGATGGATATCCTTTATAGTTCACGGTGCATTAGCCACTTGATCGTACATATTTTCCATAATTAATTGGACCAATTGTGTTTAGAAGATTGTTCCTTTCCTATTTGATTTACTCCTTGAATATTTGTAATGTATCGGATATAAATAACAATGGACTTAGATTGCCATCAAAATGAAGAGGCTGTTAATTTTCAATTTGGTTAATCAAGATTTTGCATGGAAGATAGCTTATACAATGTCACTCTATGATACGTTTTATCTTTGATGGGATGGGATGAATGTTAATTTGTTGTTTCATAGGTCACATGTTATTTAGATTTAACATCGAAGATAGCTTATACAATGTGACTACGATGCTTTTTTCTTAGATGGGATGTGATGAATGTCAATCTGCTGTTTCATAGGTCACATATTATTTAGATTTTACATGAAAGATAGCTTGTACAATGTGACTCTACTATACGGTTTATCTTTGATGGGATGGGATGAATGTTAATATGCTATTTCAGCCCTTCAAAAAAATATGCTATTTCATAGGTCACATGTTATTTAGATTTTACATGGAAGATAGCTTATACAACTTGACTCTACGATACGTTTTATCTTTGATAGGATGGGATGAATGTCAATCTGTTGTTTCAGGGTCACATGTTTGGTATTATCTATTACAAGTTCTTCTATTTTTACACACAACTATATGTATATTTTTTATCAAAAAGAAACTATCCATATACTTGAAGGAAAACAAATACATTTTTTTATTGTGAGCATACTTGCACATCCATATCTAATACAGATGATATCCCTGGGGCCTATAGACTATATAGTACATGCTTGATAATGAATATTGACAGCAAAGAGAGGGTCAACACAATATCGATAAATATATAGCTAGACTACAGTGCACCTATATAGACTATATAGTATATGCTTGCTAATACGTAAAGATATGTGGTATAGTGGCTTAGGTAGTGCACCTATTACTATTGTCAGAAACCCATTTCCTTTCATGAATATGCAGGTTTGAGAAGAGATTTTTTTGCTATTTTAAGCTCATCTTTAGGTTCATTACATATTCCAGATGCATGGTTGCAATAATTTCCATTTTGAACAACGGTTGGTTTTAGGGCTTTGGAAGTAGATGATTTCTTTCTCCAGGGATATATACTTGAAACATTGTAATATTTATTGTTCAAATTATACTATCTCCATGCTATTAGGCTCCATATTTGTGCTAGAGATAGCTTTAGGCATGAACATATCTTTCTATAAAGAAAAATTGCACCTATTAGAAATATCAAGCCTCTTCATGCCATGTATGAGATAAATCCTTCCCACATTTTAAAAGCCTTCATGTAAGACATGGTTCGAATATCAGATTATCTCGTCTCTTATTATGAACATATTTGGCCATGAAAGAACATGCAACTTTTAGAGATCTGTAATCCATTCACATCTTCTCATGTATTTCTACTGTATGTGCAACAAGCGGCAAGTCATTCCTACTACCACACTATTTTCACTACAAATCAATCAATTTCCCAATTCAATAACTTACAAATATGTGAATTGGTTTATGTAAATTTAACTTTCGTGTTTTGCATCACCATATATTATGAAAATTCATACCAATCTATTGCCAAAATAGACGGGCGCGGCAACACGCGCCATCATATTCTAGTGAATATAGAAAGGCGGGGTATGGAGCTGGATACTCGCTGCTGCGTTTGTGGACGTGTGTTTGAAGATGGCGGCCATCTTTTCCTTCGTTGTAAGGAAGTTAAAAAAGTTTGGCAAACCATCCAGCTAGAGGGTGTGAGACAGGAGCTGCTTTTATGTCAATCTCCGTTGGAGATTCTTGAGCGTATTTTTGCCCAGCAGGAAAACATCAAGCTTCAGGTCATATGCCGATTGTGGAAATGGTGGACTGTGAGGAATAGTACGAGACATGGTGAACGTAGACTGGAGCCCAAAGAATTTAGTGCACAACTGTCTTTTGATGTTGCTGAACGGTGCCAGTTTTTTACGCCCTCTCCAAAGCGTGTAAAACAGGATACAAGCAAGTTGAAGCCACCACCTGAGGAGTTCGTCAAGATCAACCTGGAGGGTGCATACTATCCTGAATCTGGTACGGGAGGTTGGGGCTGCATCGCTAGAGCGCCGGATGGAGATATCCTGTTTGAAGGCAATCGACCTTTCGGAAAATTTTGGTATAGGCAAAGTCATCTTTGAAATGGATTGTCTAAATTTGGAACAGGCTGTGTGCTCGGACGCAAGAGACAGAGCAGCTCTAGGAACTTTATTTGGAGAAGCAAAATATCATCTCCATTTGGGTTTCATTGAGTACCGAGTGGAGTTCTCTCCCCGAAACTGTAACACACCAGTGCATGTGCTGGCAAAGTCTTGGTGCTAGGGAAGTTCGTAGTGATCATATTCTATGCATCATGAACTTTCCCGCCGCTGATGTAACCCATGCATTGGCCGACGATCTTGCCGCAACCACATGTTAAGGTTGGTCATAATGATAGTATCATAGCTAATATCATACATGCCAACTAGGCAATTTTGATGAGGTATCATAGCATTAAATGAAGAAAAAGATGATGGAGTATCATATTATGATACCGTATCATAATAAATGCTATGCTACTTTGTGTCATGCATGGCAATAAATAGAGTATTACATGATACTAATATATGATACTATGCATTAGGGAGGTAGTATCATATACTAATATCATATGCATGATACTCCCCGTTACAACCAGCCTAAGACCTCTCCCAATGCAATGGTGCTTAGATGAGGTGCTAAGTGCATTAAATACCTTAGCAACTCAACTCCCCAATGCGTAGGTGCTTAACTTGTTGTTGCTAAGCACACTTTATTTAATGAGTTAACACCTAAAGTCTTTCATGCATTGGTCAAATTGTTTCATTTAAGTGGTTTGCCTAGGTTCTCGTGCTTGGCATTGGTTCTTCCTGGGGTCACCAAAGTGCTCTCTCTCCTCTTTAAATGATGTGCCATGTCATTTTTCCGCTTATGTGGCATGCTTAGCACCTGTCCACGATGGAGCACTGGGAAGGGCCTAATGGAATGCAAGGTGTTCCATATCAAAAAAGAAAACTTCACCATGCAAATTAATACCGCTATTACCCTATGATACCCCACCATGTCAAAGTTTTACTACCACGAAACGGCGCCATGCATGCACCTAAAGCCGTGCGGCCACCAGTGGCGGCACCCGCAGGGAGTAGCAGCACTTCTTGAAGTTGTCCATGGTGCGCGGCTAAACAATGGCACGTAGGCGTCCACGCTCCCATCGCCCACCAAGGACTTCAAGACTTCAAGACTGTAGCAGGTCAAGGGTGCTCCACAACCAAAGTCCAACTTGGGGAACGAGATCGCTAGCAGGCTGTCCAGGTCAACGTTGATGCCCAGCCGGACCTCTGCCGCGTCCGCCATCGGCACCAGCTTCTCCTCATTAGTAGAAAAATGGTCAAACGTGAAGCACATTAGTGCCGGTTTGTATTTGAGCCGGTACTAATGGTACCATTAGTGCCGGTTCGAACGGATTTGCATTAATGCCGGTTCGTGTTGAGGCACGAACCGGTACTAAAGGGGTGGTGGCAGGCTGGCGTCAGGCCGGGGCCCCATGATCACCTTTAGTACCGGTTCGTGGCACAAACCGGTACTAAAGGTCTAAACTTTAGTACCGCTTCGTGCCATGAACCGGTACTCCCGCGGTCTGACCTATAGTACCGGTTGGAGACACAAACCAGCACTATAGGGCAATTTTCAAACTTGAAAAAATCATAACTAAATCATCCTAATTCAGAAAAATACATATAATATATCAAAATTTGCAGAACAAAAGGATTGATCCGCTGAAATGCCCAGTTTTCCGTTTCGACAATTTTTTAAAATCACAAAATTCCAAAGGGAAAATAGAGTTTTTGGGCGTTTTAGACGTTTTTTTGGACGTTTTTAGCGTTTAGTGCTAGGGTTTAGATTTCAGCGTTTAGGGTTAGGTTTTATGGTCTAAACCCTTAGTTTTTACTGTTTAGCATAGAGTTTCCGACATTTTAAGTCCTGGGTTTAGGGTTTAGGACAATTTTTGAAATGACAAATTGTAAAAGGAAAAAAAGATATGCTCTAATTTATGTTTTTTTGAATTTTGGTTAAATCTTGTCAAACCGGTCAAACAACTGATTCAAGAAATATAGAGTGTTACTAAATAATTACGCAATAATATTAGTGTTACTAAATAAGCATCTCCGTTTTTTTGAATTTTGTTCAAATCTGGTCAAACTGTGGTCAAACTATGGTCAAACTACTTATTCAAGAAATATTAGTGTTACTACATAATTATTCAAGAATATTAGTGTTACTAAATAATTATTTCAATTTTTTCAATTTTGGTCAAATCTGGTCAAATTATGGTCAAACTGTGGTCAAACTTATTCAAGAAATATTAGCGTTACTAAATAATTACAATTTTTTTAGAATAATAGTTTCAAACTCAAACGGTGAAATGTGTGACTTCATGCTCAAGCTAAACTCCTGAGGGTTAATAGGATTGATATCTTACTATTGTCAGGAAAACAACAAATGCAGACTTGGAAACGAAGGAGAATAGAACCTGAAAGTTAAGCGTGCTCGGGTTGGAGTAGTGAGAGGGATGGGTGACCGGTCGGGAAGTTAGATAATTTGGAATGAGTGATCCACACTTGAGCAGTTAAGAGAGGTGATTAGAGGCTAAATCATCAAATAATTCAGAAAAATTAAAAATCAAAAAAATAAATTTTTTTCCAAAATTTTCAAAAAAAACCTTTAGTACCGGTTGGTAACACTAAAGGTCCCCCGTACCAGGGCGCGAGCTCACGCCACGTGGTGGCACTTTAGCGCCGGTTCGTGCCGAACCGGTACTAAAGGGGGGGGGGCCTTTAGTGCCGAAACTTTAGTGCCGGTTCCATAACCGGCACTAAAGGCCCTTACAAACCGGTACTAATGGTCCGTTTTCTACTAGTGCCTCCTCCACCGCCTCGAAGCTTGCGAAGTCGATGAACGACCTGAAGTAGGCGTCATCCATCAGGGCCACCTCAAATACCAAGACCTTGCAAAAATGCACCCATAGAGGCCATCCTACCCAGGCCAACCCCATGCACACACCGACTGGTGCCTCCCTCACGCCGCCACACCCTGGAGCAGAACGCGCAGCAGACCAGGCACACGCACCACCCCATGACGCACACCCACACCCACCGCAATATCCACCACCGTCTCCAAGCCGCTGGCCACAAAGAGAGCACAGACAGCTAGCCAGATCCAGCCGGTAAACAGAAACAACAGCAAATACAGCGTAAGCAACAACGAAGGAAGAGGGAGAGCGCTACAACGTAAGCAACAATGAAGGAAGACGGAAAGAGCGCACATGCCAGACACCGGATTGCGATATAGCTCCGAGCAAAAACGGAGCTCGGGCTAAGAATAAGACGAACATCATGGACGGTCACCGGGTGGAAAGCATCATGGACGGTCACCGGTCGGGAAGTTAGATAATTTGGAATGAGTGATCCACACTTGAGCAGTTAAGAAAGGTGATTAGAGACTAAATCATCAAATAATTCAGAAAAAATAAAAATCAAAAAAAATCAATTTTTTTCCAAAATTTTCAAAAAAAAATTCAAAAAAAAACCTTTAGTACCGGTTGGTAACACTAAAGGTCCCCCGTACCAGGGCGCGAGCTCACGCCACGTGGTGGCACTTTAGCGCCGGTTCGTGCCGAACCGGTACTAAAGGGGGGGCCTTTAGTGCCGAAACTTTAGTGCCGGTTCCATAACCGGCACTAAAGGCCCTTACAAACCGGTACTAATGGTCCGTTTTCTACTAGTGCCTCCTCCACCGCCCCGAAGCTCGCGAAGTCGATGAACGACCTGAAGTAGGCGTCATCCATCAGGGCCACCTCAAATACCAAGACCTTGCAAAAATGCACCCATAGAGGCCATCCTACCCAGGCCAACCCCATGCACACACCGACTGGTGCCTCCCTCACGCCGCCACACCCTGGAGCAGAACGCGCAGCAGACCAGGCACACGCACCACCCCATGACGCACACCCACACCCACCGCAATATCCACCACCGTCTCCAAGCCGCTGGCCACAAAGAGAGCACAGACAGCTAGCCAGATCCAGCCGGTAAACAGAAACAACAGCAAATACATCGTAAGCAACAACGAAGGAAGATGGAGAGCGCTACAACGTAAGCAACAACGAAGGAAGACGGAAAGAGCGCACATGCCAGACACCGGATTGCGATATAGCTCCGAGCAAAAACGGAGCTCGGGCTAAGAATAAGACGAACATCATGGACGGTCACCGGGTGGAAAGCCCGCCAAGAACAGAAGAGCACCAAAAACATGGCACACCATTGCTGGAGCTCCGAAAGCCCTGGAAATGGCGCCGCCAAGACACTCGACCACGTAGAACCGACTTCCCTTGGCCGCAAGACCCGTAAAAGGGCCTGCATAGCAGCGGCGGCGCTTCCGCACGCATGTAGCTCTACCGAGCCAGAATAAAAAGCCATCGGCACCGAAAACCATGTTGAAACCAAGGCATCGACGGGCCAAAAAATCCGCGGCGGCCTCGACAGCAACGAAAACCACGCCGGCGATCGCCGGAGAACCACCACCGAGACAGATAGAGATGACCAAAGAGATCCACCGAGCCGGAATAGAAAACCATCAGCACCGCCTCCACACAGCAGCAACGAGAACCACGTCGGCGATCGCCGGAGAACCACCAACGGGCCTGACAGAAACGACCGGAGAGAACCTGCAAAACGAACAACAACAAATGAGGTCAGCAGGGAGCCCATCCTGGCCGGAGGGAGGCTATATAGGTGGTCGCGGCGCACCGATGTATGACGCATCGCCCCATGCAGAACACGTGGCGGCGCTGCCTCGACACGTCCCCCCATGCATGTGCGTGGCGGCGCTGCCTCGACACGTCCCCCCATGCAGCCGAGGGGCAGCGCGGGTGGCGACGCGTCGGCGCCGCCTCGCCACGCACACACCGCGCGGATCGACCAGGCGGGGCGTCCGACCGAGCCGCGCGCGGTCCGTCTCAACCGAGAGGTGCATCCGACCGAGGCGGGCGAGAAGTTTGCCGTCGTGTAGTACGGGTGTCACAAAAATAAATTCAAGAAGGGCTCCAAAAATCTGAGAAAAAAGAAAACCTACGCGCGCGGTTTAGTATAGTATATCTACTATGACTGATATACGGAGCTCAGAAACTCATCGTAGTCTTTATTTTATGGTTTTTATTTATGGTTTAGAGGGAATTAGTTTACAGCTCAGTCTTTGCATCATGATTCGTACACAATGTTAGAGTTGTGTCGAATATTATGTACAAGGTAGGTACAGTTGGACTAGGAGTTGTATTGTGTTTACATAGGATGTGGAGTCGTGTCCTAATAGGACACTTGTACCCTAGGACTCTTATATATAGTGGGGGTAGACACATGATATAACTTATGCCAACATAATAGCATTGGCGCGCAAGGGGGAGCCGGCGGCGTGTGCCGACGCCTGGATGGTCGGAGTGCGGTATTGTGACGGTGTCACGGGGAGGAGCGCCCTTAGTCAGGCCCCGGGCATGTAGCCATATCGGTGAACCCCTTAACAAATCTCGGTGTCGTACTCATGTGATTGCTTGGTCCTCGGATGATCGATGGTATGCCTCGGATTTATTCTAACAAGTGGTATCATGAGCTAGGTTATTCGAGGGTGGATTGATCATCTATCATGGAGTCATGTTGAAGGTGGAGCTGGAGTCTCAAAGACTTCACTCGGTGCTGATTGAGGGGCTACGGCGTAAGTCGACAGAGAGTCGAAACCTATTTAGCGGGAAAAAAGCGAGTGACATGCAGTTCGGACTCGAGCCCAGTGGTCTGATGGAAACGTGAAACTCGTCATCGGTCGGTGATGATCGGTGGTACTCTGCAGTGGGGGTTGAGTGGTGTGGTTTCGCGACCCTTGAGACTCGACCGGGACAGTGGAGGCTCGACGTGGTAATAGCGGCGAGGTGTGCGGTATGCACGGGGCATGGAGACCGGCCAGGGCTCTAGTGGTCATACATGTGGTGAGACAGCTGCGAATTTGACTCGGGATGACTACAAGCAACGGTGAAATTCTTTCAAGTTTCAGACAGGCGGTCAAGAAAGGAGCGATGATGTTGAGTTCAGGTAACTCTTACGTGTGACACTCAATATGTGAGTTGTTCACTTTCACGCAGGTGAGTGATCAGTGTGTGATGGCGTTGGACTGATACTCTAGAAGTTGGGAGCACAAACTAGAGTAACAACAAACTTAATTTTGCTCGAGTGTAGACTGTGGTTAAGAAAAGAAGGGACTACAAGTTGCAGGTGGAGTCATATGGAGTCTTTGGAGTAGCAGCGGTTTTCATGGGATAAGCTCAAGTCCAATGTACATGAAAGTTTGACGCATTGACGAATTCAAGATGGTGGAGAATATTCGCCAAGGTGGAGTTTGTTAGAGTTGTGTCGAATATTGTGTACAAGGTAGGTTACAGTTGGACTAGGAGTTGTATTGTGTTTACATAGGATGTGGAGTCGTGTCCTAATAGGACACTTGTATCCTAGAACTCTCATATATAGTGGGGGTAGACACACGATGTAACTTATGCCAACATAATAGCACAGGCGCGCAAGGGGGAGCCGGCGGCGTGTGCCGGCGCCCGGGTGGCCGGAGTGCGGTATTGTGACGGTGTCACGGGAAGGAGCGCTCGTAGTCAGGCCCCGGAGATGTAGCCATATCGGTGAATCTCGTTAACAAATCTCGGTGTCATGCTCGTGTGATTGCTTGATCCTCGGATGATCGAGGAATGCCTCGAATTTATTCTAACACACAATGTAAGTTGCAGTGGATGCAACTTTCTTTTTTTAGTTATAATTATTTAAAACTGATGAAACCCATTAGATTTGCGTCGTGATTCTTACTCGGTGAGAGTTGCAACTAATTGAGAACTACTCCCTTCGTTCCATAATATAAGAGCGTTTTTTACACTACACTAGTGTCAAAAATGCTTTTATATTATGGAACTGAGTGTAGTGTTAAAAAGCTTTTGTATTATGAAACGGAGAGAGTAGTCGGTAACTAATTGAAAACTAGTCGCTTCATTATTTTTACCGGAGAAATAGCCAAACTACAAAACAAACATAGAGAAAAATCTTATACGACCCATCGGTGGACCAACTAGGCAAATCAGATAGGTAACTACGATGATTGCCAAATTGAGGGAAGGCCAGCTGAGCTGAGTTACTCCACCAACTGAACGCCATACGATACATCCTCGCACTGCCGGATGTAGGGGACTAGCTTGCCGTTGTCGCTGTCTCCCCTGGTCCGGCAGTCATAGTGCGGCGGCTTCATGAAGCAGGGCTCGATGGTGGAGGCGAGACGACACGGCGGATCGGGGACCTTCCCGTCGACGGGGAGCATGAGCACCCAGGGCCTCAGCCCGGCCAGCCCCTGGCTGACGTAGCCGAACGTGGATTGGGCGGACGTGACGACCACGTCCGAAAAGCTGAGCAACACTATCTCAGCCAACGCCTTCTGGTTGTGCTGCCGCTTCTCCGAGTGCTGCGTGCCCAGGTGCGTCGGCTGGAACACGCTCACAGTCACAGCCGCGCCGTGCTCGTAGTACAGTACAGACTGCTGATCTTATCGTACTAGTCCCCGTTGAGCGAGACGACAAGCACGGCCTTGCGTTCCGTCTGCTCCTGCTCCTGGTGCTGGTCAGAGTCAGAGCTCGGGAGAGTAACGTTGTCGACGGCGGGCAGGAGGCTCTCGCACGAGATGATCTGGTTGTAGCGTTGGTCGGCGGAGATGCGCGCATACTTGAACTCGCGTACCTGGACGCCCACCCGCGCGCTCCTCCGCTGGGGCGAGGTACGAGCTGTAGTACCGCGTCGCCATGCCCCACACTGTGTTGCTCGGGTGGAACAGGTACCGCCCGAGGTGGTGGAACACGGTGTCGCGGCGCGGGAACAGCCGGACCAGCTCTTCCTCGTACCGCGGGAGGAAGAAGAGGCCCGGCACGAAGTAGTTGTCGGAGCGGAGCACGAGCCATCGCACGCCATGCAGCGTCTCCTGTCCGTCGTCGCAGAAGAAGCACCGATCGTCCGGCTTGTAGTTGGTCTTGCATATCCGCATATATATAGCACGCTTGTACTAGGCTGGGCAGCCATATCCGCATGCATTTCTCTTCTTTTTGGCCCTCCTTGTTCCACGTCCTGCTTACATACAGTACATATATACTACTCCACTGGAGGGGAACGTTTGGTTCTTGGGTACATATATACCCTATATGGAAAAAAAATAGCAATTCAATAAAAAGTCAAAAAAATTTGAAAATATTTTTAAAATAAACTTGATCTTTCATTGTACTAGTGAGAAAAGTTTCACAAAAAGAAAATTCCTCTTTGACTTCTTTTTAAAAAAGACAAATTTTCGGTCAAAATAGCGTGAATAGTGACCTATAATAGCAAATAAATTTTGTCTTTTTTACTGTGAAGTCAATGTTGGTTCCTTTTTGATGAAAACTTATATACTAGTGCGCAAGTAAGTCAAATTTAATCTAAAAATACTTTTGAACTATTTTGACTTTTTGTTTAATTGTTTAAAAAAAATCCATATAGGGTGTATATACATGCGAGAGCCAAAGGGTATTTCCCCTACTCCACTAGGAAGGAGTAGTCACGAAGAAAAGCACATGCGTTGACCTCGACTTGTGTGTGTCCTCATGGTCATGGACGGGATGAGTAACACGGGGTTAAAGTGGCAAGTATGATCGTACTACTCCCTCCGTTCCGAATTACTTGTCGCGGGTATTGATGTATCTAGATGTATTTTAGTTACATCCATTTCTGCGACGAGTAATTTGAACCGGAGGGAGTACAAGTTAGAGCGAGCTGACCAAATCAAGCACCACCACCAATTCCCCGCTGGAGACCTTACACGCTCAACATAATGCACATCGATCCGACGGCGGTCGCAACATGCATGTGCCGCTGGGCTGATAGAGCTATACACGACTGGCAGCGTGCAAGCGACGGTTGTGCAAATGCTGCGTATTTTCAGGTCAAGTAGGAAATTTTTTCACGGCGTTAGTAAGAAATTCCATTTGCTTTATTTGCACTATTGTGCATAGATTTGACAAGGTAATCGAAAAGAAACAGTCTAGCAAAATCGTGTGTTGCAATAATGTTAGAATTGAGCACACAAAAAAACATGCTCAGTGTGTTAGATGAGAGCACACAACCATGAGTACCATTACAATTCCATGCTCTTTTTTACTCTCAATTCCAAATGAAAGTGAGTGATGAGATTTAGGCAACTGCTAGCCTGTACACTGAATATTATTAATTTTTATGTAAGAATATGGTACATGTAGTCTCAAGCAGAATTAACAGTAGATTCGTACTACATTTTACAAAACCTGGAGTGCTACACCATTAATTTGGTATATTATTTTACACACAACTTTGGGAACTGCCAGTTTCCAACCTTCAAAACTGGATTGCACCCCATGTGCAGGTGCAGCCAAGCAGTGGCGGAGCTACATCCACATGTTTGGGCGGGCCAGCTAAGATAAATAATACAGTATACATCTAAAGTTTTGCTCTTAGGGCTCAAATTAAGCACCAGTCTTCACTAAACTTTAGTTGAGCTGGGCGGGCCATGGCCTGGTTTTGCCCAGCCGTAGCTCCGCCACTGCAGCCAAGACTTGTGGTTCCACATTTGCACAAAACTCTAATTATGTCATAGAGGCAAAATCTTGTCAGCCATCTGACTGACAGAGTGTCGTTGGCCTTGAAATTTCCCATTTCCAAGCATGAAATTATTGGATAAATTACTAACAAAGGAGTTGGAAGAAACTGTCCAAGGTATCACCTGCAGATACAGGCCAGATGCTAAACAGTGACAAGTAGCTGGTGCAACTGCTGATTTAGAGTCAGACCGCCTAGCATTCATAAAGAACTTTAAACATTCTTAGAATTTAATTTTCCCTATAGAAACATATTGGTATGCATAAAGACATGAGGTGGAGCAAAAGTTGAGCTGCTAAGACATGCTTAATGACAGGAAGTAACTCATAGGAAAAATGGAAATATACAACTTGTTGGATCTTGGCCAGTGGTAAACGTCCATTTATGTTGTTTGAACCCAAGTTCGTCAGAACAAATAATGCATTTGTTCTCTTTTGTATTAACTTACTCGGTGGGCAACTACCGCTAGAGCTTGTACACCATCTTATATTCAGTAAAGAAACTGCATATATTTAAGAGTAATAGACTTGTTAAAGTAGACAGCACAATCTCCTAAAGATCTTTGTTTATATGTATCTGATTATGGAACTGTGGCAGTGGTGTTGCAAGAGAAGCCAAAGTACGAAAATTCAGCAAACAACATAAAAAGGAAATATATATATAAATACAGTATGAAGAAAACATACCCTTTTTTCACAGAATCACGATGCTTTTCGATGTTTCGTGTACTAATGCAACAAATCTGTCAATTGGAAGACAATAAGGGAAAACAATAAATAGTCCTAATTTGACAGCATGCCAACTATCTAGGCAAACAATGGCATAACATCATGAATGATGCCCAATCCAAACCAAAAAGCACCAACGTGATATTAGTTATTGGTGGTGACCACCTACATTGAGTAAGACACATGTTAAGAGACTTCTTGGAAATTAAAATAACGGGAAATCTAACGACCAGTCGACTGGTGGTTTGCGTCAGGCACGCACGATCCACGCCTGATGGGAATCGAACCCAGGACGCACAGCCTCCGCACGCTCCCTTTGACCAACGAGCTACAACATTTTAGCGCTCCAAGTTAAAAAACATAAGAACTTAATCTTTTAAACCTTGTAGCATCAAAATGAAAGTTGTGCTAATTCCCAATTTTTTGCTGGGAGCTGGAATCAAACTCCAGACTCAAGAATTGTGACGAGGGACATGAACCACATGGACTAAGCTGCTTGTTGTGACAAATTGTTGTGTGGTGTAGTACTTGCGTCAATTCCTAAAGCTCGACTGAAAGTTAGCAACAGATCCCTACAACCTGATTGTTGCTCGTTGTGGATCGCATGACCCCGAGGACCCCGTCCGGATCGCCCGCACAACCCACGTCTCTCCCGACGCTGGCCCGTTCTCTTTTACTTTTTTCCCAACGCATGCCTGTTCCCTCTACTTTTTTTCCTCACATGATCACATCCCATCGGCCCATGTTCCTAAATTAAGAGGAACATTTGCAGATCGCATCCTTGCCCACGTTTCAAAAAAAATTGATGGCTTCCTGTGCTGGATAAGAATCGAACCATGTACCTCAAGTAGTAATTCCTACGACACAAACCACTAGCCCCGCTTCAGACTTGCTGTTTTTTAAACAAGTTTACATGATACTTGTTCTTGGTTAATACGAGTTTGAACATTAAAAATTAGTGGTCAGGTCAATGATTCCCCCACTAACGTGATTCTTTTGGCCTGATTTTTTTTGAAACATCCCCCAATAATGTTGTGTGAATAACATGGTCATTAATGCACCACGGACCTGATAACTTACACACAAACACCCTGATAACTCACACATCACAGACCTGATAATTTATGTACCCCGGTCCTGATAAA
>NC_041382.1:675608602-675635358 GCF_002162155.2 Triticum dicoccoides | reverse complement strand
TTTGCCCCAGTCCTGGTAACCTTGGCGGCGGTGGTGAGGGGTGGGGAAGGTTTGTTGATGCAATATACCTCCGGTAACTTTTTTGTCAATATCATGATAACTCACACATCATATACCTGATAACTTTGCCGTCGGGGGGGGGGAGGGGGGGCTGATCAAGTATCCCCGGTAACATTTGTGTGAATAGCATGGTAACTCACACATTGGAGACCCGATAATTTATGCACCCCGGTCCTAGTACTTTTCGCGAGGGAGGGGTGATGAAATATACCCCCGATAACTATTATATCAATAGCACGGTAACTCACACCTCGTAGACCTGATAACTAATGTACCCCAGTCTTTGGTAAATTTGGTGACTGGGTGGGCGTAGGGTGGTTGATGAAATATGACATTGGTAACTTTGTTGGAAATATGCCCTAGAGGCAATAATAAAAGGATTATTATTATATTTCCTTGTTCATGATAATTGTCTTTATTCATGCTATAATTGTGTTATCCGGAAATCGTAATACATGTGTGAATGATAGACACCAACATGTCCCTAGTAAGCCTCTAGTTGACTAGATCGTTGATCAACAGATGGTCATGGTTTCCTGACTATGGACATTGGATGTCATTGATAACGAGATCACATCATTAGGAGAATGATGTGATGGACAAGACCCAATCCTAAACATAGCACAAGATCGTATAGTTCGTTTGCTAGAGTTTTCCAATGTCAAGTATCCTTTCCTTAGACCATGAGATCGTGTAACTCCCGGATACCATAGGAGTGCTTTGGGTATACCAAACATCACAATGTAACTGGGTGACTATAAAGGTATACTACGGGTATCTCCGAAAGTGTCTGTTGGGTTGACACGGATCAAGACAGGGATTTGTCACTCCGTATGACGGAGAGGTATCACTGGGCCCACTCGGTAATGCATCATCATAATGAGCTCAAAGTGACCAAGTGTCTGGTCACGGGATCATGCATTACGGTACGAGTAAAGTGACTTGTCGGTAACGAGATTGAACGAGGTATTGGGATACCGACGATCAGATCTCGGGCAAGTAACATACCGATTGACAAAGGGAATTGTATACGGGGTTGCTTGAATCCTCGACATCGTGGTTCATCCGATGAGATCATCGAGGAGCATGTGGGAACCAACATGGGTATCCAGATCCCGCTGTTGGTTATTGACCGGAGAGCGATCTCGGTCATGTCTACATGTCTCCCGAACCCGTAGGGTCTACACACTTAATGTTCGATGACGCTAGGGTTGTAGGGATATGTATATGCAGTAACCCGAATGTTGTTCAGAGTCCCGGATGAGATCCCGGACGTCACGAGGAATTCCAGAATGGTCCGGAGGTAAAGAATTATATATAGGAAGTGCTATTTTGGCCGTCGGGACAAGTTTCGGGGTCACCGGTATTGTACCGGGACCACCGGAAGGGTCCCGGGGGTCCACCGGGTGGGGCCACCTATCCCGGAGGGCCCCATGGGCTGAAGTGGGAAGGGATCCAGCCCAAAGTGGGCTGGGGCGCCACTTCCCCCTAGGGCCCATGCGCCTAGGGTGGGGAAACCCTAAAGGAAGAGTCCTCGGAGGGGAAGGCACCTCCGAGGTGCCTTGGGGAGGAGGGATTCCTCCCTTGGCCGCCGCCCCCCAGGAGATTGCATCTCCTAGGGCCGGCGCCCCCCTAGGCCCCCTATATATAGTGGGGGGAAGGGAGGACCTCTCACCCTTGCCTTTGGTGCCTCCCTCTCCCTCTCCAACACCTCCTCCTCCTTCATAGTGCTTGGCGAAGCCCTGCCGGAGTACTGCAGCTCCATCACCACCACGCCATCGTGTTGCTGCTGGAGCCATCTTCCTCAACTTCTCCTTCCCCCTTGCTGGATCAAGAAGAAGGAGACGTCATGCTGACCGTACGTGTGTTGAACGCGGAGGTGCCGTCCGTTCGGCGATAGGATCTCCGGTGATTTGGATCACGCCGAGTACGCCTTCCTCATCCCCGTTCTTTGAACGCTTCCGCGCGTGATCTACAAAGGTATGTAGATGCAATCCGATCACTCGTTGCTAGATGAACTCCTAGATGGATCTTGGTGAAACCGTAGGAAATTTTTTGTTTTCTGCAACGTTCCCCAACAGTGGCATTATGAGCTAGGTCTATGCGTAGTTCTCTTGCACGAGTAGAACACAATTTATTGTGGGCGTTGATGTTGTCAACTTTCTTGCCGCTACTAGTCTTATCTTGCTTCAACGGTATTGTGCGATGAAGCGGCCCGGACCAAACTTACACGTACGCTTACGTGAGACCGGTTCCACCGACTAACATGCACTAGTTGCATAAGGTGGCTGGCGGGTGTCTGTCTCTCCCACTTTAGTTGGAGCGGATTCGATGAAAAGGGTCCTTATGAAGGGTAAATAGAAGTTGACAAATCACGTTGTGACTTTCACGTAGGTAAGAAAACGTTCTTGCTAGAACCCTACTTCAGCCACGTAAAACATGCAACAATAATTAGAGGACGTCTAACTTGTTTTTGCAGCAAGTGCTTTGTGATATGATATGGCCAAAGTTGTGATAAATGATGAATGATATATATGTGATGTATGAGATGTTCATGCTATTGTAATAAGAATCACGACTTGCATGTCGATGGGTATGACAACCGGCAGGAGCCATAGGAGTTGTCTTTATTTTTTGTATGACCTGCGTGTCATTGAGAAACGCCATGTAAATTACTTTACTTTATTGCTAAACGCGTTAGCCGTAGTAGTACAAGTAATAGTTGGCGAGCAACTTCATGGAGACACGATGATGGAGATCATGATGATGGAGATCATGGTGTCATGCCGGTGACAAGATGATCATGGAGCCCCACGATGGAGATCAAAGGAGCTATGTGATATTGGCCATATCATGTCACTATTATTATTTGATTGCATGTGATGTTTATCATGTTTCTGCATCTTGTTTACTTAGAACGACGGTAGTAAATAATATGACCCCTCATAATAATTTCAAGAAAGTGTTCCCCCTAACTGTGCACCGTTGCGACAGTTCGTTGTTTCGAAGCACCACGTGATGATCGGGTGTTAGATTCTAACGTTCACATACAACGGGTGTAAGACAGATTTACACATGCAAACACTTAGGTTGACTTGACAAGCCTAGCATGTACAGACATGGCCTCGGAACACAGAAGACCGAAAGGTCGAGCATGAGTCGTATAGAAGATACGATCAACATGAAGATGTTCACCGATGTTGACTAGTCCGTCTCACGTGATAATCGGACACGGCCTAGTTAACTCGGATCATGTTATACTTAGATTACAGGAGGGATGCCTATCTAAGTGGGAGTTCATTGAATAATTTGATTAGATGAACTTAATTATCATGAACTTAGTCTAAATATTTTACAATATGTCTTGTAGATCAAATGGCCAACGTAGTCCTCAACTTCAACGTGTTCCTAGAGAAAATCAAGCTGAAAGACGATGGCAACAACTACACGGACTGGGTCCGAAACCTGAGGATCATCCTCATAGCTGCCAAGAAAGATTATGTCCTACAAGCACCGCTGGGTGACGCACCTGTTCTCCCTGCAGAACAAGACGTTATGAACGCTTGGCAGGCACGTACCGATGACTACTCCCTCGTTCAGTGCGGCATGCTTTACAGCTTAGAGCCGGGGCTCCAAAAGCGTTTTGAGAGACACGGAGCATATGAGATGTTCGAGGAGCTGAAAATGGTTTTCCAAGCTCATGCCCGGGTCGAGAGATATCAAGTCTTCGACAAGTTCTTCAGCTGTAAGATGGAGGAAAACAGTTCTGTCAGTGAGCACATACTCACTATGTCTGGGTTGCATAACCGCTTGACTCAGCTGGGAGTTAATCTCCCGGATGACGCGGTCATTGACAGAATCCTTCAGTCACTTCCACCGAGCTACAAGAGCTTTGTGATGAACTTCAATATGCAGGGGATGGAAAAGACCATTCCTGAAGTATTTGCAATGCTGAAATCAGCAGAGGTAGAAGTCAAAAAGGAACATCAAGTGTTGATGGTGAATAAAACCACTAAGTTCAAGAAAGGCAAGGGTAAGAAAACCTGAAAGAAGGACGGCAAGGGAGTTGCCGCGCCCGGCAAGCAAGCTGCCGGAAAGAAGCCAAAGAATGGACCCAAGCCCGAGACTGAGTGCTTTTATTGCAAGGAAAGTGGTCACTGGAAGCGGAATTGCCCCAAATACTTAGCGGACAAGAAGGCCGGCAAAATGAAAGGTATATGTGATATACATGTAATTGATGTGTACCTTACCAGTACTCGTAGTAGCTCCTGGGTATTTGATACCGGTGCAGTTGCTCACATTTGTAACTCAAAGCAGGAGCTGCGGAATAAGCGGAGACTGGCAAAGGACGAGGTGACGACGCGCGTCGGGAATGGTTCCAAGGTCAATGTGATCGCCGTCGGCACGCTACCTCTACATTTACCTTCGGGATTAATTTTAAATCTTAATAATTGTTATTTAGTGCCAGCTTTGAGCATGAACATTGTATCAGGATCTCGTTTAATTCGAGATGGCTACTCATTTAAATCTGAGAATAATGGTTGTTCTATTTATATGAGAGATATGTTTTATGGTCATGCTCCGATGGTGAATGGTTTATTCTTAATGAATCTCGAGCGTAATGCTACACATGTTCATAGTGTGAGTACCAAAAGACGTAAGATTGATAATGATAATCCCACATACTTGTGGCACTGCCGCCTTGGTCACATAGGTGTCAAACGCATGAAGAAGCTCCTTGCTGATGGACTTTTAGAGTCTCTTGATTACGAATCATTTGACACATGCGAACCATGCCTCATGGGTAAAATGACCAAGACTCCGTTCTCAGGAACAATGGAGCGAGCAACCAACTTATTGGAAATCATACATACTGATGTGTGCGGTCCAATGAGTGTTGAGGCTCGCGGTGGCTATCGTTATGTTCTCACCCTCACTGACGACTTGAGTAGATATGGGTATATCTATTTAATGAAACACAAGTCTGAGACCTTTGAAAAGTTCAAGGAATTTCAGAGTGAGGTTGACAATCAACGTGACAGGAAAATCAAGTTCCTGCGATCAGATCGTGGAGGAGAATACTTGAGTCACAAGTTTGGCACACACTTAAGAAAATGTGGAATAGTTTCACAACTCACGCCGCCTGGAACACCTCAGCGTAATGGTGTGTCCGAACGTCGTAATCGCACTCTATTAGATATGCTGCGATCTATGATGTCTCTTGCCGATTTACCGCTATCTTTTTGGGGATATGCTTTAGAGACTGCCGCATTCACTTTAAATAGGGCTCCGTCGAAATCCGTTGAGACGACACCGTATGAATTATGGTTTGGGAAGAAACCTAAGCTGTCGTTTCTAAAAGTTTGGGGATGCGATGCTTATGTCAAGAAACTTCAACCTGAAAAGCTCGAACCCAAGTCGGAAAAAATATGTATTCATAGGATACCCTAAAGAAACTATTGGGTATACCTTCTACCTCAGATCCGAAGGCAAGATCTTTGTTGCCAAGAATGGATCCTTTCTAGAGAAGGAGTTTCTCTCGAAAGAAGTAAGTGGGAGGAAAGTAGAATTTGATGAAGTATTACCTCTTGAACCGGAAAATGGCACAACTCAAGAAAATGTTCCTGAGGTGCCTGCACCGACTAGAGAGGAAGTTAATGATGATGATCAAGATACTTCTGATCAAGTTCCTACTGAAATTCGAAGATCCACAAGGACACGTTCCGCACCAGAGTGGTACGGCAACCCTATCTTTGAAATCATGTTGTTAGACAACGGTGAACCTTCGAACTATGAAGAAGCGATGGTGGGCCCGGATTCCGACAAATGGCTAGAAGCCATGTAATCCGAGATAGGATCCATGTATGAGAATGAAGTATGGACTTTGACTGACTTGCCAGTTGAGCGGCGAGCCATAGAAAATAAATGGATCTTTAAGAAGAAGACAGACGCGGATGGTAATGTGACCATCTATAAAGCTTGGCTTGTCGCTAAGGGTTATCGACAAGTTCAAGGGGTTGACTACGATGAGACTTTATCACCGGTAGCGAAGCTAAAGTCCGTCCGAATCATGTTAGCAATTGCCGCATTCTATGATTATGAGATATGGCAAATGGATGTCAAAACGGCATTCCTTAATGGTTTCCTTAAGAAAGAATTGTATATGATGCAGCCGGAAGGTTTTGTCGATCCTAAGAATGCTGACAAGGTATGCAAGCTCCAACGCTTGATTTATGGGCTGGTGCAAGCATCTCGGAGTTGGAACATTCGCTTTGATGAGATGATCAAAGCGTTTGGGTTTACGCAGACTTATGGAGAAACCTGTGTTTACAAGAAAGTGAGTGGGAGCTCTGTAGCATTTCTCATATTATATGTAGATGACATACTTTTGATGGGAAATGATATAGAACTCTTGGACAGCATTAAGGCCTACTTGAATAAGAGTTTTTCAATGAAGGATCTTGGAGAAGCTGCATATATATTAGGCATCAAGATCTATAGAGATAGATCAAGACGCCTCATAGGTCTTTAACAAAGCACATACCTTGATAAGATATTGAAGAAGTTCAATATGGATCAGTCTAAGAAGGGGTTCTTACCTGTGTTACAAGGTGTGAAATTGAGCTCAGCTCAATGTCCGACCACGGCAGAAGATATAGAAGAGATGAGTGTCATCCCCTATGCCTCAGCCATAGGTTCTATTATGTATGCCATGCTGTGTACCAGACCTGATGTAAACCTTGCCGTAAGTTTGGTAGGAAGGTACCAAAGTAATCCCGGCAAGAAACACTGGACAGCGGTCAAGAATATCCTGAAGTACCTGAAAAGGACTAAGGAAATGTTTCTCATTTATGGAGGTGACGAAGAGCTCGTCGTAAAGGGTTACGTCGATGCTAGCTTCGACACAGATCTGGATGACTCAAAATCACAAACCGGATACGTGTATATTTTGAATGGTGGGGCAGTAAGCTGGTGCAGTTGCAAGCAGAGCGTCGTGGCGGGATCTACATGTGAAGCGGAGTACATGGCAGCCTCCGAGGCAGCACATGAAGCAATTTGGGTGAAGGAGTTCATCACCGACCTAGGAGTCATACCCAATGCGTCGGGGCCGATCAAGCTCTTCTGTGACAACACTGGAGCTATTGCACTTGCCAAGGAGCCCAGGTTTCACAAGAAGACAAGGCACATCAAGCGTCGCTTCAACTCCATTCGTGAAAATGTTCAAGATGGAGACATAGATATTTGTAAAGTACATACGGACCTGAATGTAGCAGATCCATTGACTAAACCTCTCCCTAGAGCAAAACATGATCAACACCAGAATTCCATGGGTGTTCGATTCATCACAATGTAACTAGATTATTGACTCTAGTGCAAGTGGGAGACTGTTGGAAATATGCCCTAGAGGCAATAATAAAAGGATTATTATTATATTTCCTTGTTCATGATAATTGTCTTTATTCATGCTATAATTGTGTTATCCGGAAATGTAATACATGTGTGAATGATAGACACCAACATGTCCCTAGTAAGCCTCTAGTTGACTAGCTCGTTGATCAACAGATGGTCATGGTTTCCTGACTATGGACATTGGATGTCATTGATAACGAGATCACATCATTAGGAGAATGATGTGATGGACAAGACCCAATCCTAAACATAGCACAAGATCGTATAGTTCGTTTGCTAGAGTTTTCCAATGTCAAGTATCCTTTCCTTAGACCATGAGATCGTGTAACTCCCGGATACCGTAGGAGTGCTTTGGGTATACCAAATGTCACAACGTAACTGAGTGACTATAAAGGTATACTACGGGTATCTCCGAAAGTGTCTGTTGGGTTGACACGGATCAAGACTGGGATTTGTCACTCCGTATGACGGAGAGGTATCACTGGGCCCACTCGGTAATGCATCATCATAATGAGCTCAAAGTGACCAAGTGTCTGGTCACGGGATCATGCATTACGGTACGAGTAAAGTGACTTGCCGGTAACGAGATTGAACGAGGTATTGGGATACCGACGATCAGATCTCGGGCAAGTAACATACCGATTGACAAAGGGAATTGTATACGGGGTTGCTTGAATCCTCGACATCGTGGTTCATCTGATGAGATCATCGAGGAGCATGTGGGAACCAACATGGGTATCTAGATCCCGCTGTTGGTTATTGACCGGAGAGCGATCTCGGTCATGTCTACATGTCTCCCGAACCCATAGGGTCTACACACTTAAGGTTCGGTGACGCTAGGGTTGTAGGGATATGTATATGCAGTAACCCGAATGTTGTTCGGAGTCCCGGATGAGATCCCGGACGTCACGAGGAGTTCCGGAATGGTCCGCAGGTAAAGAATTATATATAGGAAGTGCTATTTCAGGCGTCGGGATAAGTTTCGGGGTCACCGGTATTGTACCGGGACCACCGAAAGGGTCCCGGGGGTCCACCGGGTGGGGCCACCTATCCTGGAGGGCCCCATGGGCTGAAGTGGGAAGGGATCCAGCCCAAAGTGGGCTGGGGCGCCACTTCCCCCTAGGGCCCATGCGCCTAGGGTGGGAAAACCCTAAAGAAAGAGTCCTAGGAGGGGAAGGCACCTCCTAGGTGCCTTGGGGAGGAGGGATTCCTCCCTTGGCCGCCGCCCCCCAGGAGATTGCATCTCCTAGGGCCGGCGCCCCCCCCCCCTAGGCCTCCTATATATAGTGGGGGGAAGGAAGGACCTCTCACCCTTGCCTTTGGTGCCTCCCTCTCCCTCTCCAACACCTCCTCCTCCTCCATAGTGCTTGGCGAAGCCCTTCCGGAGTACTGCAGCTCTATCACCACCAAGCCGTCGTGCTGCTGCTGGAGCCATCTTCCTCAACTTCTCCTTCCCCCTTGCTGGATCAAGAAGAAGGAGACGTCACGCTGACCGTACGTGTGTTGAACGCGGAGGTGCCGTCCGTTCGGCGTTAGGATCTCCGGTGATTTGGATCACGTCGAGTACGCCTTCCTCATCCCCGTTCTTTGAACGCTTCCGCGCGTGATCTACATAGGTATGTAGATGCAATCCGATCACTCGTTGCTAGATGAACTCCTAGATGGATCTTGGTGAAACCGTAGGAAAATCTTTGTTTTCTGCAACGTTCCCCAACAAACTTTTTGTGTGAATAACATGATAACTCACACATCGCAGAGCTGGTAACTTATGTGCCTCAGTCCTGATAACTTTGGCGACAGTGGTGAGGAGTGGGGGAGGGTTGTTGATGAAATATACCTCTGTTAACTTTTTTTGTCAATATCATGGTAACTCACACATCATAGACCTGATAACTTAGGTATAAACAACGCGGTAACTTTACTTATGTGCAAATAGCACAGTAATGCATGCATCCGGAGCTGATAACTTAGATATAAATACCACTGTAAATTTGACCCAGGGGAAAGAAGTCGTTTAAAACACATCTCCGGCCACTTCTGTATAAATTACATGTTAATATACATATAACATAACTGATAACTTTACAGTAACTTTTCACCAAAAAAGTGATCAAAACATGTCAACATGAGATCTAGTTTTGAAGTTCTCATCACGATGGATTTTTTATGTGAAAATGATTTTTCAATAAAAACAATAGTTTGAGCAATAAAACATTTTACATCTTCGAAATAGCGAGAATTTACAATGACATCAGGTTTTCTGTGCTCCATTGTTTTTGCATGTGGAGAGAATGTTGGAGGAGCCATTTTTATGCCCCTGCAATTTTCATGTAAATCTAATGGTAACTAGCGTATCACATAGGTGATAACTCATTTAGCCTAAGTCTGATAACTTTTCATCTGAAAAAAAGTCATCGAAACATACCAACATGGGATCTAGTTTTGGAGGTCTCGTCGCGACGAATCTTTTATGTGAAAAAGATTTTTCAATCGGATCAATAGTTTGAGCTACAAAACGTTTTGAAGTTTCAAAATATGGAGAATCTTTGCTAACATCATCTGTTTTGTCTTTTAGTTTGCATGCATGCATAGAATTATTAATCATTGCTAGCTACATGCGATTTCCTCAGGATTAGCTAGCTAGTAAGGCCTCTTTTGGTTCATAGGATAGGATTATCATAGAAATAGGAATCTTGTAGGAAATGAGATGACATGTATCTCAAATCCTATGAGTAGGAATAGGAAACAAGATGTCATTTGGTTGACACCAAAGGAATTTTTCCATTGAGTCTAGACTTTTTTTTATTTTTCTATGAAATGTGAAGGATAAGAACCAATCCTATGTAGGAATAGAAATCCATTCCTATAAACCAAAGGGCTCTAAAGGAAAAAATCGTATAAAAATCCTATCCTCTAGAATTCCTATGAAATTCCTCTAAACCAAAGAAGGCCTAAACTCGTATGCATGTGTGATTGTTCGCACTTGTTGCTTCGATCACGAGGAGAACGAGAGAAGCGGGAGCCATCGAAGGGATCATGCGGATCTGTTGCTTAACGTCCAGACGACTGGACGTTAGCACAGTCCTTAAAATAAAAGTAGTAAGTTGCCATGTAGCATGTGTTCTACTTCTGATAGCTGCACATACAACCTTAGAGCATCTCCAACAGAAGCCCAAAAAAACGGCGCTAAAATAATTTTATAGCGTCATTTTAGTAATTTTAGTGCGCCGTGGCCGATTCAGTCCAACAGAGGCACAAAAATATAGCGCGCAGAGGACAGCGTGCAGCAGTCCAGCAGACGCACTAAAAAATAAAGCGCCACAAATATATCTACAGCAAATAGGTCCCTAAACATTTACAAGTAAGTCCATCTGATCAAAACAAAAACGCAATTGGGTCCCCAATGGTTGGAGCAAGCTAGCTTGCTGACCTTGCAAATCATCTTTCGCCGGCCACCACACGCGAGCTAAGCTTGCTGTGAATCGCAAACGCGAGCTAGCTAGCTTTAGCTTCCCTTCTAAATCGTTGGAGCAAGCTAGAGAAGGGCAACGGCGGCTCCCGGCCGGCACGCGCTCCCGGCCAGCGAACTCGAGGCGGCGAGCTGCAGCCGGCGAGCAGAAGGGCAGCGTCGGCTCCGCCCCGTGCTAGGACGAGCAGAGACGAGCACGCAGAGGAGTGGCGGCGGCGCGCTGCAAGGAAGGGCTGTAGCGGCGAGCTCGAGGCGGGACGAGCAGAGGAAGCGGAGCAGCTGGTCTTCGCGCTTCAAATTGTCCAGCGCGCTGTACGCCGCGCACCAAATATCCCGCGTGCGATGCAGAAATTCCCAGCGCGCTGGATGGATTTTACAGCGTGCTGGCTTTTGCAACGCCTATTGGAGATGCTCCGCGCGCTAAATTGACGTTTTTCCCAGCGCGGGCTACTTTTAGCGCCTCTATTGGAGATGCTCTTACCTGCTTAGGTCTGGCAATAATAAACAGAGTGTATCAATCTCATACCGATTTTCATTTTCTTTACTATGATTTTGTATTTCCTAACAAAACAAATAACTGTAGGGAAAATTACATGACGGGTAATAAAACAGCTTCGCCAATGCATATCCAGGTGTCTATATGGACTCTATGGAAATCCGCCCAAATCTGTCTGTTTGCACTTCCGCCGGTCTACCCTGAAAAATGAGACGGCCATGAATCATGACCTATTTAGTTACGGGTCCGTCTAAACATGAAAGATGACCAGTAAGTCCATGAACCAGTTGTATGAATTACTTGTGCAGATCTCATCTTGAACCAGTTTTATGATCACTTACTTGTGCAGATCTCGCTCCGTACGTCTTTCTGCTGATTTCGACAATAGATTCCTGCAGCACATCAAACTGATGACAGATCCTCTCCGGACTGTAGTATTCGACGATGTGCAAGTTAATAAGAGGATAGGGCATAGCCAATGCTTGTCATCGGATAACACAGCCCGGGTTAAGGTGAGCAGTAAACGATGGCTGACAGAATATCGAGTATGGTTGCCACATTAACTGAAAACGTTCTGATGTGAGGTAGTAAAAAACATTAAAATGCGGTGCATTACACATGAGATGGCTCATCTTCTGCCCGGCCCCGGCTGAGCCCGCTGCATCCTAATCTGCTCCCTGAACTTGGCTATGAACTCGTCAGCCTTCTTGTCCACCTCGTCCTCCTCCGCCTCGGCCCTCGTCGCCAGCTCAAAAAGCTCTTCGTCGCAAGAGTTGTCACCTTCCCGCCCCTCCTCCTCTCCCTCTCCCTCTTCGTCGTAGTTGTCTTCCTCCTCGTCGTGTTCATCGTCGCCGTCCCTGGCCATGTCGTCGCTGCTGAACGAGCTGTCCGAGGCCGCGGCCATCTCGTCAGCCTCATCGTCTGCGGCCGCTTGATCGTCGGACGGAGCTACAGGATCGTAGCCGGTCAAAGTGCTCCTCCTCGTTGCTTGGATGGAAGAGTTTGACCGGAACCTGCTCCGTAAACCCGCCCGTCCGCTCATGCTCATGTCTCCAACCCCATATTCGTTGAAGCTTCTTGCTCTGGCCTTCCCGAGGCCACGCGCGCTGCCAAGAAACTGCGGCGCAGGCGGCGGGGGAGGAGGCGAGGACGGCGAGAGGGTCAAGCCGGCGTCGAGGACGGAGGACGGCGACGACATGGCTTTTTCGCGCGCGCCGCCGTATCCTATTTCTTCCTTGGGGAGGAACTCTGCTTCTTCATCGGTAGCGCCATCACTTACATTGCCCGGTGCAGATTCTTCGGCCAATGGCTTGAGCTTCCTCACCGGCAGGAGAATCGGCTTCTCGCCAGCGTCGCCCGTGTCGGCGACTACGACGAGGGCATCATCGGGGTAGTACTGCGAGCTCCACGCCTGCACGCCGCCGTCCTTGGCGCCTCCGTCGCCGTTGCTTCCCTCGAAGACCAGCGGCCCTTGCAGTATCTGGGAGACGAAGGCCTCCACGGACTCGTCGTCGTCGACGACCTTGGAAGAAGGGACCACCGGGGGCACCACATCGGCGTCGGCGTTCCTCTGGCCGAAGACGCCGTAGGAGATGACGAGGCCGAGCAGGAGGATGTGCGGCAGGTCCCAGATCCCGGGGGTCTGGCTCGTGGGCAGCATCCGCAGCAGCGCCACCACGACGGCGAACAGCACCGCCTTACCGGCGAGGTTGGACGGGAACAAGAGCTCCAGAGCCCGCTGCAACCTGGCAGAAATGACATCGTCACCGCCGGTTCTTGGCTGCGCCGGAGCAGGAGCAGGCTCCGCCATTGCGGGAGAAGATGAGGAAAATTTGTGCGTGACTTGGGGTCTCGGGCTACGGACGGCCGGGTTTGTTTGATCGGCTATTAGGCTAGGCTGTGAGTGCGATCGAGAAGGAAATCCGGACGGAATGGAATCCGCGCTCTTGCTGGAGAAGAGAGGAAGCTGCAGACTTGGTCGGGAAGCAAGAGCAACTCGGGGTGGAGGCAAAGAATTTATGGGAGCAAAGGCAAAGCGACCCCAAAGAGAATGGACGGGATTAGTATTAATCCTGGCGAGGGCAACGTTCAACTGTGGAGGGAAACCGCGGGAACGTGCTGGATCAAAAATCATTTGGCGATCGAAAAGGACTCGTATGCGCGGTAATCCTTTGGGGGGGCGGCGGGCGGTGGAGCCGGCGGTGGTCCGGGCCGGCGGAACCGTAGCGTTTGGCGCTTTGCCAGACGCCGTCGCCGCCCAAGCCCCAGCCGTATATGGTCCATGGCTCTCCTACCGGATGAGGTTTGCAGGTCTCGTCATGTGGACGGTTCTAGGCTACGCGCCGCGTTTGCTGATGAGCTCCTCTGCTTTGGAAGCTTGGACTTTGCAGCAGAGCCGGCGCTGAAAGGACGTACAAGTCCACTTCTGGGTTGTTCAGTCGCTAGGTTCAGGTACGCTCCAGAAAACAGAGCGTGCTATGTTAGGGCATCTCCAATACTTAAACCGCGCGCCGCGTTGTCGAGACCACGGAACTCATCCAACACGGGCCTATAGTGATCCGCAGCTCGGTCTCGACATACTTTCTCTCATAAACTGGAGACAAACGTGGGGCTTTGAGGGCGTCCGGACACCACCCACGTGTGTTTCTGACTGCCGTGGCCAACCCGAACCCCTCCTTCCTCGCCCGCACGCGTTCTCGCCAGCGCCAGCTACCCACATTCATGTCATCATAGATCGCGACGCTCCACATTAAAGACGGCTCAGGGCAGGCACGACCTCTCATTGCCTCGTCCATTAAAGTGGCGCGCCGGCCGAGGGCGTCGCCCGCTGCACGCAGGCTAAACACACTTCCTCGCTGCATGCAAATGCCTCTATTTAACCCACATGAAAGACGAGAAATCTACTCCGGCCACACGTCCGTTAACGAAGCGAGCCGACATTAAACACAACGCGGGGCAAAGCTCCTTCTGTCCTCCCTCTATTTAAAGGAGGCCAGACGCCGGGCAAGAATCGCGCCACCAACTCCGACGCTCCGCATATCCTCTTTCAACCATTTTCTCCACCCTTTTGATGGCATCCGACGAGCAGGAAGAGAGTTCTCGGCTAGGTGGCCCACCGAGCACGCTGGATACGAGCGAGGCAACTCGTTGCTCCATCTCCCTCGCCATAGACCGATGAAGCAAGTTACCGCCTCAAGCCGGCGCGTGGTTTAGCACGTCGCCGCTCCAAATCCGCTCAGGGAGGAGTGGCGAGGTGCTCCAGGTCCGCAAGGGAGGGAGGGAGGGAGAGGGTGGTGGGCACGGCGGCACGGGTATCATCGCTGTCATGGATGACGCCGCGCTTCCCGTGCCTGCAACCACGCCATCCATCATCAACGCGCGTGTAACCGCGCCCTGCCTCCAGAGAAAGAAGCCGGCTACACGGAGATCAAAGAGTCGCTGGCCAGCGCGTCCGCTTTCGCCGCCGAAATCGAGGGAAAGTAGAACATGAGAAGCCGCCGCCGCTTGGGTCTCAGGAATGCCACCACCGGCATGTAGCTGGCTTGTACAAACGGTGACATGTCCGGTTTTTTATCTTAGACCATCCTTGGCCCCCACCTGGCTCCACGGAAGTGGAGGAGCCCCCTTTCCTCTCCGGCTGAAGCACCATCTTGCCACTCCGATGAGCAGCGCGGCCGGACATAGGGAAGATAGGGGAAGAATAGACCTCCGGGGCTCCGGGTAGTCCGGTGAGCGGGCTGCCGGACATGGAGAAGTCAAAGGGATCTGTGGCGGCCGGCCATAGACTAGTGTAGTGTATCCGTATCATCGAAGTGGAGTTCCGCGCGGTCATACATGCACATAGTTTTACCTTTTTAGTTAAAATATGTTCAAAACATAAACATTTTCGATCTGTTTATATGAAATCCAGCCGTGTTTGCATGAATTTCATCCAATTTGTTGTAAAATTGTTTGAAATGTATGCGGCTATGGTCGAATGGCGGCCTTCCGCATCCGTGTCCACGGACTAGTTCTCCTTGTCCGGTGACAGACGCAGGAGAAAACTTGGTGGTCGCCTTTGAAGATGCCCTTATTTTGATAGTGACATGGATTTGCAAGTTTGCAGTATAAAATATTGGGCATTTTTGTCAGCACAATTTAAAACAATCCACTTGTGCAAAGCGCGCGCACACACAGAGAAGGACATAGAAGTGATCAAGAGTTGCGCAGAGTAATGTGGGCCATGGGTTGGGAAATCTATCGGCCATACTTTTGGGGTGTTTGGTTGCAAGGAACTAGACTTTTTTTAGTCAAGACTCTCCAGTAAATTATTTTTAGTTTTTTAAGAAAAAATCCCCCTGTTTGGTTATATAGGGACTAAAAGGGATTTTTTCTAGTCTAGCCCCTGTAAACAAACAGGGTCTAAGCCCTTTCTCTCAAATATTGTTTTTTTTTTGGAAAAATATGTATCGACTACTACTATAAGCTAAGGCCCATCTATAAACTGGTATGTTTGAATTTTCTGCATTCCTAGAGGATCTTGGGCGAAATCACTAATTGAGGCAAAGATCACTCCCACCTCTCAGGTTGTGACAAGTGGCGCGCTTTGTCGCAACCTGGGAGTTTCTTTTTTTCGTAGTTTCGTTTATTCAATGCATTTTATCTATTAAACCGTGCGTCCAAATCCGAATCGTTTTCACGTTGGATTTCTCGCATCGAGATTTTTAAAACTAGAACTCATATTGGTAGGTTTTGATGACCTTTTTTTCACGAAAAAAACCCAGACAAATAAAGGGATGAAAAAACCGAAACGGGAGCAGGTTTTTTTCCTTTTCGAAAGAAGCACGGCCGTGCCTCTCGCGAAAGCATAACCGCGCATATAGCAGAAGCAAAATCATGCCTCTCGTGGAAGGAAAAAAAACAGAGAACACGTTTTTTTTCGTTTTTGAGAGGCACGCGTGTGCCTATCGTAAAAGCACAACCGTATCTTTCGTGGAAGGAAAAAAAACAGAAAACACATTTTTTCCGTTTTAAAGAGGCACGGCCGTGCCTCTCGCGGAAGGAAAAAAAGAAAATGTGTTTTTTCAGTTACGAGAGGCAGTGCCGTGCCTCTCGCGAAAGCAAAATCGTGCCTCTCACGGAAACAAAACCATGCCTCTCGCAGAAGAAAAAAAAGAACGTGTTTTTTTTGTTTCCGAGAGGCACGCCCGCGGAAGCAAAACCATACCTCTCGCAGAAGAAACAAAAAAAATGTATTTTTTTTCGTTTCCGAGAGGCATGGCTCTGCCTCTCACAAAAGCAAAATCGTGCCTTTCACGGAAGCAAACTGTGTCTATCGCGGAAGCAAAAGGAAAAAAGGAAAACATGTTTTTTGTGTAATTTTTTTGGTCCAAAAGCTAAAAAAGACCGGCGGAAATCAACAACAACAACAACAACAACAACAACAACAACAACAACAACAACAACAATAATAATAATAATAGTTTAAAAAGCCAAAAACGCGTGCGAAAAAAATAAAATCTGAAGGAAGTGCCCAGAGCGCAACATGTGGCGGTGGCGCACTCTCAGCCCACCCACAAGTGATCGTTGTCAGGCTCCTGAAGGAGCGCTCGTCAATTAGTTGCTCTTGATCTTGGGCGCTGATATATCTCGCCTACTACCGAGAGACGAGAGGAAGTCTCGCTGAAGGTAAGCTCCATATTGGGTCGGCCAATCGCACCGCTGACCAAAGGCTACATGCTATATTCTCATTTTTTACTTTTATTTCTTTTACTTTATATATATTTACAGATATTTTATATTACAAAAGTACTTTACATAAATCATTTTAAAATATGTTAAATGTGTATAAAAATGTTTATCATGTATACAAAAACATACAACGTGAAATGTGTATAGAAAAAATGTTGGCCATGTACTGAAACAATGTTAATCCAAACATTTTAAGAAATGTTGAATAACAGTTCAAAAAATGTTAAATGTGTATAGAGAAAACGTTGACCATGTATTAAAAATATGCTAATTAGGCTTTTGAGAAAATGTTAAGCAAGTATTTGAATTTTTTTTATTATGTATTCTAATTTTTTTAAATCTGCATAGAATTTTATTGACCACATATAAAAAAATAATTCAAACTTGCATTTGAGAAATGGGAAATGTGTATAGAAAAATAGTTGACCATGTATTGAAAAAATGTTAAACTTGTATTTGAAAATTATTAAATCTGTAGCAAAAAAATGTTGACCATGTATTCAAAGAACGTTAAACTTGTATTTTAAAATGTTAAATGTGTATAGGAAAAATGTTGACCATTTTAAGAAAAATGATAAACTAGTTTTTGAAAAATGTTAAATGTATATAGAAAAAATGTTGACCATGCAATAAAAAAACTATTAAACTTGTATTTGAAAAATGTGAATCAAGCATTTAAAAAATGTTAAATATGTGCAGAAAAAATGTTGATCATGTATTCAGAAAGTATTAATCTAGTATTTGAAGATTTTAATCAAGCATTTTAATATATTCAATATTTATTAAAAATATACTATTAGATACATACCAAAAATGTGTACAGAAATAACAGTGAAACCTGAGAGGAAACAAAGAAAACCGATGAAAATGAGAAAGATATAAACTAAACCGAACAATAAAAGCAAAAGTAAAGGCCAATAAAACCAAGAAAGAAATAAAGAAAACCAAATAAATAAATAAACAAGAAAGAAACAAAGAAACCAAAAAGGGGAAATAAACGAAGAAAACCATAGAAAAACAAAAAAAAGGAAAGAAAACAAAAGTTTACGGAACCTGAGAAAGAAACAAAGAAAACCGGTGAAAACTGAAGTTATAACAAAGGAAAAGGAGAATAAAAATAGATGAAAAAACAAAAAGAACCAAAAATCAAAACAAAACAAAAAGAAAAAACTAAAAAAATGTATAGTGAGCGAACCTACGGCGAGTGGTTGCGAGCGAAGCGATTGAACCTACGCTAATAGGCCGGCCCATATTCTCACACCCTTCAGCGAGAGCTCCTTCTGTCTTGCTTAAGGCGAGATATAGCTCTTGCAGAGGATCTTAAGGTTTTGGATACATATTCAGAATCAACATATTCTTTTGGAGCACTTAAAGGAAGATATTCTTTTGGAGAGAGGTCACAAGTCATAACCAGCCCTAGTAAGTTAGAACACTGGGAACACTCATCAATAAAATTACGATTAACCAAGCTAATAATCTAATTTGCAGTTGAGAATGAACACACCCAAGCTTATGGTGCAAAAGGTATGCCCAAGCATATCCTTTTTGTTACGAAATGGTATGCACAAAGCTGATAATCTAATATGAAGTTATGAAATGTTCTATTTTTTGTTATATGGGTGCAATACATATCTACTATCCCATGAAATTTCAAACCTCGATTCAGAATATACCTCAAGATTTTTTTAACAAATTCGGTGGTGGTAGTGCTAATAACCAAATTCACAGCCCAATCCAAAACGGAACGATTCATAGAATTATTTGCCTCCTTCTGTTTCTCTATATGTGGATTGAAATTGAATTTGCAATTTTTTGGTATGATATATCCATGTTATGTCTATTATCCATGAAATGTTATAGATTTTTTTGGTGATTTCATGAGAGTTTTTTGGCATGTGGTGCACCGGGTATGTTTTCACGTGCGACTGTACTAGCCAATTGAGATTGACACCAACAAACTGCGACACATGTTCAGGGAATAGCTTGACATAACATACTTGAATTTGATTGCACTAATAGAGTTAGGAGGCAATAGTTCGAGAGATTTTATGTATTATGTCGGAGATCCAGGTGTTGAGGTGTCGGGAATGGAAGAATTAACTGATGATGACAAGGTGGATGAAATGCTGGATGACATAACTAGTATAGGCAAGAATGTGGTTAATATTATAGTTATGAGAAGCGATGCTCCAACACCAGCTGATTTGAACATTGGTCAAGTTTATGAGGAGCAGGTCCCCTTATCTTAAATAGGGGTACCACTTGTGCATGAGATAGATACACCAGGAGTTCTTTTCCCTAGTCAAGTGAAGAGTAGGAAACACGACTTAATTTATGGAGAAATCATCTGGATGCTTTCAAATGTTTTCCAAAAATATATTATATTTTACACATACCGAACCAACGATCAAACTGCGAATCGGCAGTCCGACTAGTGAAATCCTAAACCGTTAGGCTCACCGGTCTGGTTTCTTAAACTATGATGGTCAAGGATGGATTTTGGGGACGAGCTCCGGTGGTTGACCATGTCGTGGCTGCTGGCTATGTCATACACGGGTCGGAAGGGCGAGGGCGGCGATGTAGGGTTGTGTGGGATGGGAGTAGAAGGGGATGAGTCGTGGGGAGTGGTCCGTCCGCTCAAATAGGTACGTGGACATAATTCACTTGGCGGTGGCAATCTTCCCATTATTTCGTCCAACTTTAACTCCTTTGATTTCAGGAAGATCCAAATGGCCAGCTTCCCGAACTCCTTCAAAACTGCACTACGCGGGCGTCAAGTTTCTCATTCTCTATTTTTTGACATATCAAGCTACTCTTTCTTAACTCCTCAGATTTAGCCCATTCGGCCTGACTCAAACCGTGGAGTTGGAGGAGATGACAGCTGAAGAGCTACCGAATAGTCCCATTTTCTTTCCCCTCTCGCAAGGCAACTAGAGAAAGCCTTCCTCCCCTCGATCTCCGTCGGCGAACCCGTAGATTCTCCTCCCCTCCGCTTGCTGCTCCGGCGGCCGGTGGCGGGGAGGGAATTCTTGGTGTTTTCGCTGCGGCTAGTAGATAGGTAGGGTTTTAGTTCTTGCAGAGGCGACATTTGGATGGGTTCTTCTTCTTCGAGTCAGTCTTCTGGGCTTTGATCCTCCTCAAGTTTGTCCATTGGGACGAATTAGACGGAGCTCTAGCGTAGATTCCTGCCAACTCTTCGGGGTGGCGAGGTTAGGATTTCTCGTCCTGCGTACGCAACAACGATATTTGATGTCAGGTTCTTCTCATCTATTCAAGGATTCAACGGCAACGATTGCGGCTCCAGGGCACTGGTCCTCAAGGGCACGTGCACGGAGACTTCCCGACTGTTATCGACAAGGTTAGGCTGGCTCCGGTATGGGAGCGTCGACAACAGCGTGTCGGCGGCTCGTTCTGATGGCGGCAACGGTCCTTCGGTGGTCCATGGATCTCGATGTGATTTTTATTATGTTTGAGGTGCTTTGTACTTCCGGCGAATCTATATAATAGATGTGATCTTTTTCGAAAAAAGGATAGCTACCGAACAGGGCCTAAAGTGGTGCACATGGGTTTTGTCTGGGCTTCATGGGCTAGAACGGTTAGGCCCAAAAACGCTAATGACTGATTACCCATCAAGACACGGGAGAAAACAAGGTATGTCAGTAGTCTAGCATGTTTGTCTACAAAAATAGTCTAGGCATGTTTTTCTCTCTCATTTTCTCTTGCGAGGATAGGCATGTTTTTCTCAGAAACAAAAAAAAAAGTAGTCTAGGCATGTCACTGGTCGGATCCAACTGCTAGTCTCCATTGATGGATGCCGAGCCGCCACGCTAGGCCTATCTGCAGTGTGATAACCAATCAGGGAATGTTGTTTTTCCAGTAGTGGGAAACTGAGTAAGCCGCCACACTGATCTCATGTGTGGATAGCCGATTTCAAAAAAAAAAATTCAATGATGGAATAAGGCATAATTGTGTGGGAATAAAAAGAGGAAACAAATTCTAAGTTGGGTAAGTATTGACACTGCCATAATTTAAGGTAACCAGCTCTGATATCTAAACTATAACATTTCTACCACTCCCTCTGTGACTCAAATGTAAGACCTTTTTTGACACCGTCATAGACTCTAAGAACTTATAAAAAGTTACAGAGGTATATAACTAAATTAGCCAATTTGAGCTGCTAACACGCGATGTTAGTTGCTAAGTTTTGCCAAACGATAGGTATAAGTTCATATAGCCTCTTCTCCCAGCGCCACAATGGCACAACAGACCTTCATACAGCTTTCAGTTGGTGCTTTACATTTTTCGCGAAATAGCATTCAGTTGGTGTTTTTTTTTAGAAAAAGAGGATGACCCCCGGCCTCTGCATCTGGGCGATACATACGGCCACTTTATTAATTATTCTCACAAGATCTTACAAAGTAATACAATAGTAAGACTAAAGCCGCCGTCTAAGCAATAAACTGTCGCTACACCTATCCAGTTGATGAAGGGGCGCAGATAACCTGGGCCTAATATCAAACAGACATCGCAGCCAAACCTAACATCTAAGACCTAAGGTCCCATTCAGTTGGTGTTTGATCACTGGGTGATATATTTGGGGGGTTCCATCCAGCAGGTACACAGCACGACCAACCACGTGAAGACATTCTCACATGCGAATCATTGTGCTAGCCAATCTCCTAGAAGGCGGAGCGGAGCCAATGAGTGGCAACACCAGGCAGGGATTAAGATTACTTACTACAAGTACGCTAGCTAGCTTAACACGCACCACGGAGGAACCCCCCAGCTTTCGCTCCAGAAGTTACGGGTGGGCGGCTGCGTGAGCTCCCAAAGACTGTCCCTGGTTGATCTTGATCATCACCTATATATCTATGGCTACCCTGCTCACACACGTCTGCACATTCCTGCAGGTGGTGCACTGCAAACCTGGATGGAACCTGCTGAGAGCCTCAGCCCTCAGGCCATATGCGGCAGCATGCACCAACTCAAGTGGGCGCTGACGATGCCCATGGAAAGGAAGGAGAAACTACATTGTTTGGGCATGTGCAGAATATTCATTCGTTTTTGGAGGTTTTTGGAGACAAGCCCGCCTATGTTCGAGTGGTTCTGTCGGCACTTCCGGTCCAGTTGGACACATGGGAAGAATAAAGTGGCGAAAATTACCCAAGGGAGATGACACCGACTGATGCTACTGGCTACTAGAAGATGGAGATGGCATGAAAAGTATAGTTAGTTTATCATGCATACGAAGTGTCGTCGAAGATCATGATTTTTCGGCAGAAACTTCGGAAGATATACTCATCCTACTAGAAAATTATTTAGTTTCTGTAGGTTTTTATGGCGTCGTGGCCCTGAGAGCAACGTGAAACGAACACCACCTGGAACAAGTAAGGTGCCATTTCCATCAGCGTGGATCTGAGCTGACATGCACATCTAGTCATCCATGAATAGTATTCATGATCCCGGATCAGTTGCGTCCGTGTGGCAGTTTGATTGCCCAGTCCACACGATCGAGTAGTCGGTGGCCGTCCGTGTTTAGTTGTCTATATCCAAACCCAAATGATAAGCGGATAACCGAACCACTTTAAATTAGGTACATACGTGAGCAAAAAGAACTATGGGACAACACTTTGCATAGATTAAAAGATATACGCATGCTTTCTGGAGACACTAATCGCCTAAATTAAGCTAAGTAGACCGGCCGGAAGCACACACACGCGTTAATCAATCGCTGGAATTAAGCTTGAGGGACACGGCTGTCCAGGAAACGAACTGAACTGACCTCTCATCATCGCCGTCATCATCAGCCAAGCGACAGGACAAACCGCCGTGCCATCCCCTTGCACCCCACCTTCCCTACACCCGTATCCCACCATATCCAGCTTTCTCTAGGACCAGCGCTAAATATTCCCTAAGCTACTGCATGCTCTTCTACTGCACTTGTGACGCATTAATACTCGTGTTCCTTCCTGACAAAGAAAAAATTCAGAACGATCGAGCGAGGGCAACAGTTTTGCGCGAATAAATGTGCGAAACTGCTGGTTTTGATACGGTGTACTGCCTACTGTCTAGTAAGTAGACTGACTAGTGGCTACTAGGTTGTCGAGCGGTCGATCATGATTCATGACTGCTGCGGCCGGACGGCGATGGGTCGGTGGCAGATGGCGCCCTCGACACCGTTGCGGCGGTCGGCGGCGGTGGAGTTGTTGTTGTTGTTGTTGTTGTTGTTGGAGACGCGCTCGCAGGAGGGGCACATGGTGAGGGTGGTGGGCGGGGACATGTGCATGTAGTGGTGCGGGGAGACGAGCTTGAGCGCGCGGAGCTCGTGCACCTCCTTCTGCAGCCGCCGGTTCTCCTCCGTCAGCGTCTCGCAGCATCGCTTCAGGAACTCGCAGTCCACCTCCGTCTGCTTCAGCTTCGTCCTAGATTAGAAGAAGCAGAGACAAAATCACACAGACTGAGAACTCGTTATGATCACCATAGAGCTTAAGTAAAATCTACACGATACTATTGCATGTGCTAATACGTACCTTGCGCGTCTGTTCTGGAACCACACCTCCACCTGCCGCGACCGCAGGCCCAGCTGCTGCGCCAAGGCTGCCTTCTGCCTCTGCACGTAGTACATAGCAGCACGCAGGGTTTAGAAAGCGATTGTAGAGTAGATACTAGACAGTACTAAGAACTGCATGAACATGATACTGGGGATGCATGTTTCATGGAAATAAGTTAAAGAGACTCCCATGAAAAGGCTAATTACCGGGTTCAGAGTGGGGTGCTCCCGGAAGCTGTCCTCGAGCACGGCGGACTGGTCCTTGGACAACCGGAGCTTCTTGCGGGAGCCATCCATGCCGCAGCCGCCGTCCTCGTCGTCGCTGCCGCCACGCTGGCCGGAGCGCTCCTCGTCCGCAGAGACCTCGCAGACCCGCTTCGCAGGAAGCAGTGGCATCTCCAGTAATCTCCTCTCTGATCAAGAATTGCCCACATCATATAGTATCAGATATGATCTATAGTCTCGCCGGTTTCGAAGCAGTAAACACTAGTAGTAACATTTACCTGGAGCGTGGAGCAGCATGGCGACATGGTGGGTGCGAGGAGCAAGCGACGAGCTGAGACTGAGGCTGAGCCCTAAGTCCTCGGCCCTCTCCATCATCGATCTCCCTGACCTCTCTCTCTCTCCCCTTCGTCTCTCTCTCTCTCTCTCCCAACCTCTACCCGAGCGCGCGTGTGTGAGGAGTTTGCAGCTGGGGTTGGAACTCGGAAGTGATAAAGAAGTGGGGGAGAGTGAGGGTTTTAAAGAGACGGGGAAGGAATGTTGGATCTCACACACAGTTTCTGGGACAGCAATGATTAACTTGTGGGGGCTGGCTCCTTAATTGGTGCAATCATAACCCCCCACCGCTAAAGGCTCGATCGACATTGCTAGGTTAGCTAACTTCAGCTATTCTCCACTCAAACCAGGATTTTTCTTTTAGAAGATAGAGAGAGAAAAAAAACGGTGGGCATTTCCGCTTTGACAAATGTTTTTGTCCACCGAATGGAGTGGAGTATATATCTAGCAAACCACCACCTTTTGACTTATGGTCTCTGTGGGCAACTATATGATCGTATCGTACGTGCAAAATAGAATAATCGCGCGTATAATTATCTCAACCCATCTGTTGGACCAGTCACCACCAGTGTCGTATTTTTTTTAGTTGGACCAGTATCATGTATATTATAGCAAGAAAGGGGAAAAGGAAGAAATTTGTTCCCATATATAGCACCCTTTTGGAGTGCACATCACTACTAGCATTTACCGGTTTATGTGCACTCTTAACAACGGTTCCAAAAGTTTATTCACAATTCATCGGAATCACGTGAATATTGATATTTAAAAAAAAAACTGCCAACTCAAATTCTAGCATGCGTTTGAATTTTAGACACTTAGCACCTCTCCACCGGTTAGTAATATTGGCTTGTTTCTTGAATTTGGAGGAATTTTTCCTGAAATTGGTTTCCTGATCATATCCCTACATGTACATAGGTCCTCCCATTCTTGGTTACTACTACATAGCATTACGTCCAAATATATATGTATGTTTGTCTTAGTATTGTACCCTAATTTACCTCTCACCGATAGAGCCACATTAATCCTCCGTCTGGACCATCCTATAGCTCTCACCAGGGGCAGAATACCATAAGTTATTTAATAACCGGTTATTATGCCCTCACTCCCGTTAGAGATGAATATTGCTCAGTATTTACTCATCAGGGGCAGAGTACTAATTTTGACCAAAAATGCTAGATCTACGTACGAGCTACGTGAAGTTATGTAACATGCCTTAACTCATCTCTTCGCCCCCCTGATTTCAACCGGGGGTGGGGCCCCTTCACTTATTTCCTATAATCAAAATGTGCCATCTAATCAGTTACGTTAATTACGCTAGGAATCCTTACGTAGGTGTAGCATTAGTGAATTCTGACATAGTTTGCATGAATTAAATTTTCTTTATCGAATTCTAGAAAACACATGAATTTCATTTGCATAGTTTCGAAGATATTTCGACCACGGTTACCAAGAAAACTATGGTAATTAATTAGTCGTGTCCGTGCCCAACGTTATGTTTCCCTATCGAAAACCCTTGTCTCTCACTCCTTCCTTCCCATTTCTGGCAAAGTGACTCGTCGACCACACATGCTTGATGGTTATATTCTTAGAACACCTCTTGTAACTTTAAGGGTCCCTATAGGATCCCTGCATCTATGTCGCCACCAACAACTTTGATCAATGATGGTACGCCATTCCTTGGTGGCATGATCAATGGTGACAACCAATGATCTATGTTACAATAGCCTTCTCCTTAGCATGACATCGCGATATTAATTGGACTTCCTAGCATGTAACATTTGGGACCCGAATGGAGCATTTTCTATGTTGGGGCGACAAGCAAATGATGAAGAGATCGGCTCGCCCGACGACTTCATTGCCAAGATCAAGGAGGAGATCTATATGTCCCATCCCTACACAAGTCCGAGAGGATGTGGCCTCCTCGAGGAGAAAGAGAGAGACAATAGTATTGTAGAAAATAGTTTTTCAAAGAAAAATATGCAATTATGGATCCATCGATGAGGAAAGTTCGTGTTCCCCAGTATGGAAAAGAGGGATGAACTTATTTGAGGATTATGAAGACATAAAGGAAAACTACTAGGGTAAACAATGATCAAGGCATTTTTCTTCCCCAAAGATCACCGTCGAGAACCAACCATTGGTTGGATGATTAGGAGAGTGCAGGCGTCCCTATACCACCAAGGATCAAACCTTAGGTTTGACGTTTTGTTTGTGGGAAATACACAGGAGCACCTGGGTGCTCCACCACTTATATGCCAAGAAATGTATGCGTGACGAAGAAAATACAGTCCGACCTATGATTCATCCAATATTTTTTTTTCTATACATGGGTATTGTTGTTGTTGTCTTTTTACTATGAATACGACATATGCCATTTTTTCACAAAACTTCACACGGGAGTAGATTGGACATCCAAGTTTGATATCCCGTAATCCTAGGTTATGTTGAATTCTCCCTATATTATCCGAATTTAATGTTCATAT
>NC_041382.1:675574878-675608172 GCF_002162155.2 Triticum dicoccoides | reverse complement strand
GTCAGGTGTTCCAAATCCTCTTCCTTTTATTGTCTCATTAATACAGATGATTCTTTCGGTGGGGGCAATGTTTCATTGGTAACGAGGAGTCAGTGGTGACTTTATCAATTTTGAAGCTCCGCAACTCCGACCTAATCTTCAGTAGACGCTGTGTGAGTGAGTGTGTGCGTCTACATTGTGATTCGTGTTTTTTCTTAAGATTTATTATTCAGTGTCGTGATAAAAAGTGAACAAAGTGGTGTGGCTGCAAACGCGTTAAATGAAAGTGTTACGATGTGGACAGAACTCAAAGTTAGACGATCCACCATTCTACATGGACTTCAACCCCGCAAAAACAGGACGCCCTCTCCTAGCGAACGTTCGCCAGGAAGGGGTAGTATTTGCAAACGATTTTTCAGAGTGGCATGACATTTTTTATCGGAGAAGGCAATTTTTCGTTTAAAACTGCCACCGTTGGTATCGTCTCAGAAATAAAACTGCCATCAAATGGGGGTGCTTTGCCACCCCTCTCCGAGTGAACGGTCACCAGATAGGATTTCTGAAACAATTAGACAAAAGGAAAAAAAATACATCCCAGTTTCACTACTCATCCAAATCGATTGGTTTCTTCCTTCTTTGGCCACTCCTACTAGATTGAACTTCCCATGTCTCAGAACTACCACTCGATCGTTCCTTTTCAAACTGCTAGTATAAGCAGACGACACAGTGATTAGCACCCGGACGAGGATTGCCATGCGAGGTTCGGGGGGCTTAACAGGCAATGATCGCGCCACGTAGGAGCAGTGCATGGAGAAATGATTGGCTTTCCGAGTTGGTAGCGGCCATGATGCATGCTAGGTGGCCGAGGATGGAGGGAGGGCATGATTGCGCAGGGCGTGCTCCGCGCGCTCGCATTGGGTGGGGCACAGGGGAAAAGGCCAGTTCAAGTGTCCATTCATGCGAGCGCATGGCCTTTCCCTCCAGGCCCGAATCATCGTGTCCCGCTTTGCCCCGGCACGCGCCTATCCCTTGCCCGGCCCCGCGCACCCGCCTCATCTCCCACCCATCATCATCCCATCATTGCCTGCCCCGCCCGCCACCTTTCCACAACGCAGCGCAAGCAAGCCTGGTCTACATGGGTTTGAACTCAACCGGCTTGTACGGGGTTGGTGTCTTCTTCAGGCGAATGTTTTGTTTTTGTTGGATTGGTCTAGCTTTAGGTGGTTTTTGCGTGCCGGCGATGATGATCAATCGTTAACAGGTGTTCTTGGCCGAGATAAATTAGGGTGTGTGAAGATGTTGTCCATCGATCTAATGAAATGTTTCTACCTGGCAAAAAGAAGCGATATTTCTGGTCTAAGATGGTGGCTTTTGTTTATATATATGGTACCGCTATTGCGTTATTTTCTATTGTTATTTCGTCAATCTTGGTGTTGTGTTACTCCAGTTTCTAGCATAAAACATAGCACGAGGGCGCAAACATAATAATTAAATTGTACTATCGTGTCCATGGGCTCGCATATGTTTTCGATGATTTCACCAGCCTTAACGCTCTCGCTTCTACTCTAATCTCCAGTAACATTATATGAGTATGTGTATGCGCGCATGCACCTATAGTGTACTCTATATTTTCCAAAAGCAAATTCTTTTGCAATTACCAAGAATTAAACCCATAAGTGTTTCTTGGTGCCTGCCCCAGTAATCATAAGCATAGCAAGATGATTGGATCCCCAAAATGTTGTGCATCAATTGTTACTTTAATTTCTAAGAGAATAGTCCATTTGTAATTTATTACCACATTATGCATTCGCCTCAAAGAGTACCGCAGTTATTAAACATTTTAGGTTTGGGTTCATGTAGAGCTCCACTATAGCAGGGTGAAGGCATGGTGTAGGTGACGACGACTTCCCAGGGGTTTCAGTCAGTGGAAACGGGAGGTGGCACTAATAGGGACCATGTCGATGATCTGTATTGTACAATATGCCAAATGCCAACCCCTTGGGATTAAAAGAAATCTATTAACACCAACCTACTTTTGCTTCTCATACCATACATACATCATATTACTCATTTTTATCCTCCTAGCCTTTAATCCTTGCCTCACCACTAGAAGCCGTGGCGCTACCTCATCCACAGAGAGGGCATAGAAGGTAATAGTGGGGGGATGGGGAGTACAACGGGATTGAATGTCACTAAGATGCGGGAGGCGGGGAATAGGGGAATAAGAGGTGCAACATTGATGGTGGACATGATGACGCAAACAGTGTTGATTATGCATGTAGTTGGGGCGTTAACTAACCTTACGTCATTTTTGTAGTCACATTTAGACTTTTAAAAAGGTGTATTTAGAGATTTATAGTTCATTTGAACCCACAACTACTTAGCTCTAGCACCACCATTGGGTGCAAGTAGCCATGTTAGACAACGATGGTGCTGCCTAGGGGTTGAGTGGAGGGTGACATCTATATTCAAGGTATTTGTTTTCAGAAAAAGAGGATAAACCACGGACTCTGCATCAATTCTTGCACATAGCCATATATTATTGCATAGTTTCATCACCCGAACATGTTATACAAGAGTATATAAGGCCAGATAATAATGTGACTATGTAACTAGCACATGTATGATCTCTTAGCATATTCAAGAATGGTACCCATTCTAGAGGGCTTTGCTCCCCGCAATAGCAGTCGTTGACAAAATTTAGGAGCATTCAATGAGTGGGAGCTAGTAGCCTTCAACAAGTAATTTCATAACATGTGCTGGTGGGTGTGGTCCATATTCGCGCTTCCTAGATTATTAGTTGCGTCTATAAACTTACCTTGCCAAAAAGATGCTTCTTCTAGTGAGTGGTTTTTTTTTGCTCCCTGGTTACATGGAGCCTCAAACTTTAAAAGATTCATAAAACAACCTTTTAAGTTTGAAAAAAATCTGAAAATAAATACATATGTACTTATAGATGTATACTAGATGTGTTAAATTTCATCACGAAATACATTTTGATGCGCGCTGTAAAGAAACAAAATTATGTACTTTTATAGTGAATAGTACATGTGACAGAAATACGTGGTTTAGTTATTGTCTAAGTGACTCACTCAAACTATAAAGAAAAGGAAAAAAAGACTAATAAAAATGTTTGCACGAGTCTTCACATAAAATCAATGACATAGAACTTAGATGTGCAATACTTATGGCACATCTAGATGTGCTTTAGCAAAACTGTTAGTTTTATTTTTGTGTAGCTCGCATATAAATGTATTTCACCACGAAATTTTGAAGACAAGTAGTATACATCTGTGCATATGTGTGCATATTTTTCAGAAGCTAAATTCGAATATATATTGTTTGGAGTTTTTCAAATTAAGGGCTCCATGGAGCTCAAGCTCCATTAGCAATTTCCGCTTCTACCTTATAATATACAAACACGAAAAGCTCATGCGTGTTCTAAAAACAAATGCAGGGTTGACTTGTTAATACATGTGTTTTTTTTTATATCTCGAATAGTGCATGCTGTGCTCTGTTGTTTATAGGAGAGCACAATGGCGTATCAGAAAATCAGCCCCGTGAAAATGTATGGTCTGTATAAAATATGCGCGACTTAACTAAGCCTTCCTGATGGGAACTTTGGTTTGTCGACCCGACAATCCGTCTACCGACGAGGGAGATCCTCTCGCACGCAGCCGGCCTCGATCGCCGCCCCAATCATTCACGGCCACGCAGGGGCATGGGCGCGGCCTAGCCGGGCGCGCGCACAGTGAAGAAAAGGAGGCGAGGGGCATGGCGCGCGGGAGCGACCTGCGGCGAGGCGCCCGGCGGGGAGGGAACCAAGCGAACCCGCGGCGCGTGAGCAGCCGGGTAGGATAGGACGGAGACGCAGACGCGGACGCGCGCGCGGCGAAATCCGACGGGATCCCGAGTTCACGTGGCCTCGGCCCGACACGGCGTGGGCCGGCACGTGGGCGACCGGCCCGCCGTACGCCCGGCGACGGGGAGATCTCGCGCCAAAGCGAGGAAAAAGGCGCGGCAAGCCGCATGTGACGGCGGGCCCGCGAACCCGCGCCGGCCACCGGCGGCCCCGCGCCCTCGCGCGTGCCGCCCCGCCCTACTCCTGTCCTCCTCGACATCCCACCGCGCCCAATCATTGTCGCGGCCCCTGATCGCTCGCTCGCACAGCGGCAGAGAGAGATCATATCAATCCGTCTATGTGAACCGATGGGTAGTGTTCGAGGCGCCTCGCCCCGGCTCCGTCATGCGCCTGCAACTGCCATGCATACATGTCTCCATGCATGGATATAATATAACCATAGTAATCCTCCTGTATATATATGGTTTTAACTTGTTCTAGAAGATATGTAAAACAGTCGTAGGATGTAGGCATCCGGATTCTGGACAAGTGGAGCGAGAGAGCGACGAGGGTTCGATCGTGGTTCTTGATACGTACAGATCGAAAAGGTTGGATGGACGTACGTCGTTTGTCAAATCGTTCGGTCACATCTCCTCTCGAATAGTTTGGGCCTCTCCTAGCTTTGAGCGTATGGTTTCAGAAGGAAGTTCAGAAAAAGGCGCGCGTGGAAGAAGAAGGAAAGAGGGAGATGAAAGAAGCGGCAAAGTTTATTCCAGCTGACTTCTCGACCGATGGAGACGCAATTTCCGTTGGAGCAATCCTCTTCTCCCTCGCAAATAAGCACGGCGTCGCTTCATGCAGCAGTGATCTGAACTCTGATGGACGGGGCGGCAGGTTGACCACGGCGCACCCGGCCGACAGACCTGGGCAGAGAATGTCGCAGGCCTGAAGCTGAGAAACGAGAAAAGTTACCACCAGACAGACGTGCGCTAGCTTTCACCGCGTGACGGGACAAAGGTAAATGCGCCGTGTCTGCAGATAGTAAGTACTCCTTGCACTGACTGCCCGCGCATCAGATTCAGTGCCGTAGAAGCCAAGAAGATGGCTGCAGCAGTGCAGCAGTGCAGCAGTACAGGTAGGAGTATTTCCCCGATGATGTGCAATACAGAGGCTTGATGAAACCTGGAGGTATTCTGCCGGCCGAGTGTCCCTATTGGCTTGGCAGCCGTGTCGCAACGCCTGCGGGGATCATGCCCGCGTCACCGTCAGAATCATGAGCTATATTCAGATAACACCCAATCCCAATGGTGGATAGCATAGCTATAACTTCACACCGGAGGCTAGTAGCGGAGTGACTGATTGCTGCTAGACCTCATGATCGACACCCCTTGCCAGCGCTATAACTCCCACACTCAAGAATGAATACGATGAGTTCTGGAGCTGAAGTAGTCCATGATCGATCGATCACTTTTCAAACCTGGAAGCCTTAACTTTGGCCGAGAACCACTGCATCGGAAAGGTAGCGGGAGAGGCTTGATTTGCAAGGGACAGGATGACAGCCACAGCCTTGCGGTTAGCATGCACCTGTCTCGCCATAAGTGAAACAATGATCTTGAACGGGAGGATCACATCACAATGTGGGAGGGGCGGGCTGATCTTTCTCGGCCGGCCATATCGACCGGGCATGTGTGCCTATATCAGCCACCGGGCCATCATGCGTGCTCCCTCATCATGGCATGGCGGGAATCATTGGCGCCGGCCGTGCCATCGCGAGCGTGCCCCTGCCCGCCCGTCCGTCCGTCCGTCCGTTGACCGCGCCCCGTTACGGCTGGCCACTGAGTTCCAACGGATTGAATGCACTGGACCGGACTGGAGTTTAGTCACCTCCGAGCCGATGGTTCAAAGGCGCCGAAGTTTCATGGCCATGATGCTGCTCGAGCCTGCCTCCCAGGGCTCCTCTGCCTCCTGAGGGAGCTATCATTCGGGCTATCATGTTCGCGTTGAATGGCCGGATGCTTCTGCAACAAAAAGGAGATGAGAGTGTGCAACGCAAACACTGGCCCATGCGCGCGATGGCAGAGGGGCCTCGCGAGCTGGCATTGCGTGAGGTCATGAGCTTGTGGCGTGAGTTCAGTTTACTGCCATGGTGAGAGACTGCCAGGGTGAGCCCATCACTGCACTCCGCTAGCTTTCGCCCATGGTTGCGGACTTCGGTGGTAATAATACTCGTATGCAGGCACGCGGGCGTGTGGGAATCCCATGCGAGCTGAGCCAGACTCAGGATGTCCAATGGGCCTATCTTGTGGCCAGGCTTTAGCAGCTTATACGAAAGCCCAAATGAATGCGAGAAATTCTATTTTCCGCCAGTGGCTTTAGCAGCTTTAGAAAGCCCAAACGAGTGTCATAGGTTTTTTTTTCCTTTCCAGTTTCTAATTTTCTTTTTCTTTCTCTTTTTTTTAGATTGACATTCCATCTCAAACTTTTTTTATTTCCTAAATTATACATCCTTTATTTCGTGTCTGTATATCATCAATATATACCATTAGCTGTAATTTATGTAAATATCCCAACAATGTTATTTTCATCGGTTGTTATTGTTTTTTTAGTAGTGTTTTTGTGTAAATATTTGGCAGGAAAAAAGTTGGCATAATTAAGTTTTTCATGTTGCGTGAATGCATGAACAGATTTCAAAATACATGAACATTGGTTTAAATTTATTGTCCATCAATGCTGAAACATACTGCATCTATCTAGTAGTATGGCACATGATTATTTTGCAGCCAATGTTTCAAAACTTTGACTGCTACATGTGTAGAGCTATATGGATTGAGCATGCAAGAAAAATATATGGCATTTGCCTTGCATCCACGTTATTAACCTCTTTGCAATCTTTTAGTCATGTTACCATAGAAATTTATGGTCAAAACCATGTATTGGAGACTATGAAAAGTCAAAAGAATCTTATATTTTTAGGGATGGGGTGTTCAAAAGATACTTTTATGTATGGGCCATTTGTTTTTGTGATGGACCGGAGTAACTCCGATGAGCATTTAGTGCATCTGCATGGTGGAACTACAAATTTCATGATCTATAAGAACACGGGATAAGATCAAATGAATTTGCTTTGTCTTTTGTTATAGAATGTTTGAACTATGTTTTTTTGTTCCTTTTTCTCTAAAAAGTTATTTAGAAACCATTGCATCATAAGTAAAGCAAATATGGAAATTAGTAGTTATAGGAGGGCTGACCTACCTGGTCAACTAACATAGTACTCCCTTTGTAACAAAATGTAAGACGTTTTTTTAGACAACTACACCAAAAAAATGTTTTACATTTCGTTACAGAGGGAGTATGTCTTAAGCATTGAATATTTGTATTTTCGAATTACTAAAGACTAGAGAGAGTAGCTTCTAATATATGTTCCAAATATCTTCCCCTACTCAAGGTGAAAGTTACTAATTAATCATGCAGAAATACACAACTACATGCCCATACGATCACTCTGGCCTTGAGAAAACCAACAACCTCTTCTGGATGGGCGTTATGAAACTGTTTGATGTACAACAAAATTTTAACCTAAGTTTGTGGTTTGCCATGCCGATGAGATATGTACACACATGGGACATATAACCTTGGGTATTTACTCCAAGAAGATGTGGCAGTGTTGCATCTTCTAACATGTTATCAAGTTGCACACCTACAGTCAAGGAGGTTATTATTGTTAGAGATAAAATTAGTTTATAATCAAGGGGTTCTCATACATCCACAACATACATTCAGGTGTGTCGGTAGACGAAGAAAACACTAGCGGAAAATGGAAAGTAAAAACCATAAACTCAAAATTGTTTCAAGAAATAAGAAGCCCGTGATCCATTTGGTGTTTATGTTTCCACACATGCAACGGAGTTTTTCTCTAAATCTCATCTTCAAGAACCAATGCGATTATAGCACAAAAAACAAACTTTAATATTGACATGGAAATATAATAGCACATATATTATTGTCTCTATGGCATATTTCCAACACTATGTTGAGTGTTCGACGTAAGGAGTGATCAACAGAAAAGCTCCATATATTTCAGTCTCAATGCCTCTCAGCTAGTCCGGAATAAAATGAACTAAACCCCGAGTATTCATCTCAAGGCGTTTACAGACAGTGTCTTGGGTTCCCGATGATAATTTGTCAAGTCACAAGTGGCAGCTTTAACCATATTGGCGAAAGGAGTCTTGGTAAGATGCGGGGTTGGTCGGAAAGAAACCTTGCCTGGGCCGGTAGAGAAGCTCTTCTAAAGTCAGGTTTTTTCAGGCCATCCTATTATATAGCATGAGTTGTTCAACTAACAAAAAAAGTTTGTAGACATCAACATCAAGCATGGCAAAAATATTGGTGGAGCAGCTCCATTGAAAAAAGATCCTTACAATGGCTATCTTGTGAGAAGCTTGTAGCACTAAAGGCAAAGAGTGGCATGGATTTTTGAGATTTCGAAAAAAAATCAATCTAGCCATTCTTGGCAAGAATGGCACCTCTTGAGCCATCCGGGGTCCCTATGCTTGAGAGTATTGAAGGAAAGTATTTTCATTATTGTGATTTTAGGCAGACACATGCCCCATTGCCAGCTTCATCAACTTGGACAATTATAACTGGACGAGTAACGCTGCCTGTGGGATTGATGAAACGAGTTAGCAACTACTCGACAAATCCTTCCAGGAAGACCAATGGATCCCCACGGAATCTACTTTTAAGCCTATGGGGCGCCTTGGCAATGATCCATTGATGTATGTCTGAGATCTCATTGTGCTCTCATGTGTTGAAATGAGAAACATGCTCTAGAGGAAGGGATGGTAGTAGGAACTTTATCGTGGCAATCATAGCTATGGTATGCTCTTTGGAAGCTCAAAGTCCTATGAAAAGTTCATGGTTTTTTGGATAGTACTAAGGGGAATTCTACTTGATTATGCCACTTTGAAAATATCATCATATCAAGCAAAATCAAAAGATGTGATCGTTGTGAAGCAATGGACGAAGATCTGATGCGCACCCTTGTGTCTTGTTCCCATGCCAAAAACTATTGGGTAGCAGCCAAAGAGGAACTTGATGTCAAACTATCTCGTGGAGGTTTTCTGATTCTGATAGAAACAAAATCATAACCGCGATGCACCCTATCTAGACATCTTGGAACAGATGGACGCATGATCAGGAGAACTTTCATCCTATCTAGGCTATCAAGTGGGTATGATCTTGTTGGAAATATGCCCTAGAGGCAATAATAAATTGGTTATTATTATATTTCCTTGTTCATGATAATCGTTTATTATCCATGCTAGAATTGTATTGATAGGAAACTCAGATACATGTGTGGATACATAGACAACACCATGTCCCTAGTAAGCCTCTAGTTGACTAGCTCGTTGATCAATAGATGGTTACGGTTTCCTGACCATGGACATTGGATGTCGTTGATAACGGGATCACATCATTAGGAGAATGATGTGATGGACAAGACCCAATCCTAAGCCTAGCACAAAGATCGTGTAGTTCGTATGCTAAAGCTTTTCTAATGTCAAGTATCATTTCCTTAGACCATGAGATTGTGCAACTCCCGGATACCGTAGGAGTGCTTTGGGTGTGCCAAACATCACAACGTAACTGGGTGGCTATAATAGTTCACTACAGGTATCTCCGAAAGTGTCTGTTGGGTTGGCACGAATCGAGACTGGGATTTGTCACTCCGTGTAAACGGAGAGGTATCTCTGGGCCCACTCGGTAGGACATCATCATAATGTGCACAATGTGATCAAGGAGTTGATCATGAGATGATGTGTTACGGAACGAGTAAAGAGACTTGCCGGTAACGAGATTGAACAAGGTATCGGGATACCGACGATCAAATCTCGGGCAAGTATCGTACCGCTAGACAAAGGGAATTGAATACGTGATTGATTGAATCCTCGACATCGTGGTTCATCCGACGAGATCATCGTGGAACATGTGGGAGCCAACATGGGTATCCAGATCCCGCTGTTGGTTATTGGCCGGAGAGGTGTCTCGGTCATGTCTGCATGGTTCCCGAACCCGTAGGGTCTACACACTTAAGGTTCGATGACGCTAGGGTTATAGGGAAAGTATGTACGCGGTTACCGAATGTTGTTCGGAGTCCCGGATGAGATCCCGAACATCACGAGGAGTTCCGGAATGGTCCAGAGGTAAAGATTTATATATGGGAAGTCCTGTTTTGGTCACCGGAAAAGCTTCGGGTCTATCGGTGACGTACCGGGACCACCGGGAGGGTCCCGGGGGTCCACCAGGTGGGGCTACCTGCCCCAGAGGGCTGCGTGGGCCAAGTGTGAGAGGGGACCAGCCCCAGGTGGGCTGGTGCGCCCCCCCCCCCCCACCAGGGCTCAAGGCGAAGAGAGAAGGGAAAAGGGGGAAACCCTAGGCTCAGATGGGCTAAGGCCCACCTAGTGGTGCGCCCCCCCTCTCTCCCCCCTTGGCCGCCCCCCTAGATGGGATCTAGGGCTGGCCACCACCCCTAGGGGTGGAAACCTAGGTGGGGGCGCAGCCCCTCCCCTCCCCCTATATATACTTGAAGTATGGGGCTGCCCAACACGTGTGATTTGCTCTCCCAGCCCTACCTCTCTCCCTCGTCGTCTCTCGTAGTGCTTGGCGAAGCCCTGCTGGAGTCCCGCGCTCCTCCACCACCACCACGCCGTCGTTCTGCTGCTGGATGGAGTCTTCCCCAACCTCTCCTTCTCCCCTTGCTGGATCAAGGTGTAGGAGACGTCACCGGGCTGTACGTGTGTTGAACACGGAGGTGCCGTCCGTTCGGCACTAGGATCATCGTGATTTGGATCACGACGAGTACGACTCCATCAACCCCGTTCACTTGAATGCTTTCGCTTAGCGATCTACAAGGGTATGTAGATGCACTCTCCTTCCCCTCATTGCTAGATTACTCCATAGATTGATCTTGGTGATGCGTAGAAAATTTTGAATTTCTGCTACGTTCCCCAACAATGGCATCATGAGCTAGGTCTATGCGTAGTTTCTATGCACGAGTAGAACACAAGTTGTTGTGGGCGTCGATTTTGTCAATTTGCTTGCCGTTACTAGTCTTATCTTGATTTGGCGGCATCGTGGGATGAAGCGGCCCGGACCGACCTTACACGTACTCTTACGTGAGACTTGTTCCACCGACTGACATGCACTAGTTGCATAAGGTGGCTAGCGGGTGTCTGTCTCTCCCACTTTAGTCAGATCGGATTCGATGAAAAGGGTCCTTATGAAGGGTAAATAGAAATTGGCATATCACGTTGTGGTTTTGGCGTAGGTAAGAAACGTTCTTGCTAGAAACCTATAGCAGCCACGTAAAAACTTGCAACAACAATTAGAGGACGTCTAACTTGTTTTTGCAACATGTGCCGTGTGATGTGATATGGCCAAAAGGATGTGATGAATGATATATGTGATGTATGAGATTGATCATGTTCTTGTAATAGGAATCACGACTTGCATGTCGATGAGTATGACAACCGGCAGGAGCCATAGGAGTTGTCTTAATTTATTTATGACCTGCGTGTCAACATAAACGTCATGTAATTACTTTACTTTATTGCTAAAGCGTTAGCCATAGTAGTAGAAGTAATAGATGACGAGACAACTTCAAGAAGACACGATGATGGAGATCATGATGATGGAGATCATGGTGTCATGCCGGTGACAACGATGATCATGGAGCCCCGAAGATGGAGATCAAAAGGAGCAAAATGATATTGGCCATATCATGTCACTATTTGATTGCATGTGATGGTTATCATGTTTTACATCTTATTTGCTTAGAACGACGGTAGCTTAAATAAGATGATCCCTCACTAAAATTTCAAGAAAAGTGTTCCCCCTAGTTGTGCACCATTGCGAAGGTTCATCGTTTCGAAGCACCACGTGATGATCGGGTGTGATAGATTCTAACGTTCGAATACAACGGGTGTAAGCCAGATTTACACAGCAAAAACACTTAGGTTGACTTGACGAGCCTAGCATGTACAGACATGGCCTCGGAACACGGAAGACCGAAAGGTCGAGCATGAGTCGTATAGAAGATACGATCAACATGAAGATGTTCACCGATGTTGACTAGTCCGTCTCACGTGATGATCGGACACGGCCTAGTTGACTCGGATCATGTTTCACTTAGATGACTAGAGGGATGTCTATCCGAGTGGGAGTTTATTAAATGAACTCAATTATCATGAACATAGTCTAAATTGTCTTTGCAAATATGTTGTAGATAAATAGCTCACGTTGTAGCTCCCTGTTTCAATACGTTCCTAGAGAAAGATTAAGTTGAAAGATATTGTAAGCAATGATGCGGACTGGGTCCGTAGTCCGAGGAGTGTCCTCACTGCTACACAGAAGGCTTACGTCTTTGATGCACAGCTCGATGTGCAAACCCCTACCACGTCGTCTGTGGATGTTGTGAGCACCTGACAGACACGTCCTGATGACTACTTGATAGTTTAGTGCACCATACTTTACGGCTTAGAATCGGGATTCCAATGACGTTTTAAACGTCATAGAACATATGAGATGTTCCAAGAGCTGAAATTGGGATTTCAGGCTCATGCCCGTGTTGAGAGGTGTGAGACCTCTGACAAGTTCTTTTGCCAACAAGATGGAGGAGAATAGCTCAGCTAGTGAGCATGTGCTCAGAATGTCTGGGTGCTACAATCACTTAAATCAAGTGGGAGTTAAACTTCCTGATAAGATAGTGATTGATAGAGTTCTCTAGCCACTATCACTAAGCTACTAGATCTTCGTGATGAACTATGACATGCAAGGGATGGAGTTGATCCCGGAGCTGTTCGCGGTGCTTAAGACCGCAAAAGGTAGAAATCAAGAAGGAGCCTCAGGTGTTGATGGTTTAATAAGACCACTGGTTTCAAGAAGGGCAAGGGCTAGAAGGGAAACTTCATGGATGGCAAATCAGTTGCCGCTCCAGTGAAGGAACCCAAGGTTGAACCCAAACCCGAGACTAAGTGCTTCTATTGTAAGGGGAACGGTCACTGGTTTCAAGAAGGGCAAGGGCTAGAAGGGAAACTTCATGGATGGCAAATCAGTTGCCGCTCCAGTGAAGGAACCCAAGGTTGAACCCAAACCCGAGACTAAGTGCTTCTATTGTAAGGGGAACGGTCACTGGTAGCGGAATTACCCCAAATGCATGGTAGATAAGAAGGCTGGCAACTTCAACAAAGTATATACGTGTTATTAATGTGTACCTCGCTAGTACTCCTGGTAGCACCTGGGTATTGGATACCGGTTCAGTTGCTATTACTGGTGACTTGAAGCAAAAGCTACGGACTAAATGGAGACTGGCTAAGGGCGAGGTGACGATGTGTGTTGGAAGTGTTTCCAAAGTTGATGAGATCACCATCGCACGCTCCATCTGCCTTCGGGATTAGTATTGAACCTAGATAAATGTTATCAGGTGTCTACGTTGAGCATGAATATGATTAGATCATGTTCATTGCAATACGGTCATTCATTTAAGTTAGAGAATAATGGTTATTCTGTTTACATGAATGATACCTTTCATGGTCATGCACCCTATGTGAATGGTTCACTGAATCTCGGTCGTGGTAATACACATGTTCACGCCAAAAGATGTAGAGTTAATAATGATAGTACCACTTTCTCGTGGCACTGCCGCTTAGGTCATATTGGCGTAAGATGCATGAAGAAACTCCATGTCGATGGATGTTTGGAGTCACTTGATTTTGAATCGCTTGACACATGCGAGCCATGCCTCATGGGCAGGATGACTAAGACCCCGCTTTCAGGTACAATGAAACAGGCAAGTGACTTGTTGGAAATCATACATGCTGATGCGTGTAATCCAATGAGAATTGAAGCGTGTGGTGGATATCGCTATTTTCTCATCTTCACTGACGATTTGAGTAGATACAGGTATATTTACTTAATGAAGCACAAGTCTGAAACGTTTGAAAAGTTCAAGCAATTTCAGAGTGAAGTTAAGAATCATCATAACAAGAAGATCAAATTCCTACGATCTGATCAATGAGAATATCTGAGTTATGAGTTTGGCAAACACTTAAGACATTGTGGAATTGTTTCACAGTTGAAGCCACCTGGAACACCACTGGGTTATGGTGTGTCCGGACGTCGTAATCGAACCTTATGAGATATGGTGCGATCTATGATGTCTCTTATCAATCTACCATTTTCATTTTGAGGTTATGCGTTAGAGACACCTGCATTCACTTTAGATAGGACACCATCTAAGTCCGTTGAGACGATGTCGTATGAACATTGGTTTGGCAAGAAACCAAAGTTGTGGTTTCTTAATGTTTGGGGCTGCGATGCTTAAGGCTTCAGCCGGAGAAGCTCGAACCCAAAGCGAACAAACACATCTTCATCGAATACCCAAAGGTGACAGTTGGGTACACCTTCTATCTCAGATCCGAGGGCAAATTGTTTGTCGCTAAGAACGGGTCCTTTCTCGAGAAGGAGTTTCTCTCTAAAGAATTGAGTGGGAGGAAGATAGAACTTGATGAGGTTGTCGAACCTTTACTTCAACCAGAGAGTGATGCAACACAGAAAGACGTTTTCTGTGGCACCTACATCTGTTGAATAGGAAGTTAATGATAGTGATCATGAAGCTTCGGATCAAGTTGCTATCGAACCTCGTAGGTCGACAAGGATATGTACTACTCCTGAGTGGTACGGTGATCCTGTCTTAGATGTCATATTGTTGGACAACAATGAACCTACGAGCTATGGAGAAGCGATGGTGGGCCCGTATTCCGACAAATGGTTAGAAGCCATGAAATCCGAGATAGGATCCATATATCAGAACAAAGTATGGACTTTGGTGGACTTGCCCGATGATCGGCAAGCCATTAAGATAAATGGATCTTTAAGAAGAAGACGGACGTGGGCGGTAATGTTACCGTCTATGAAGCTCGACTTGTGGGAAAGAGTTTTTTCACAAGTTCAAGGAGTTGACTACGATGAGAATTTCTCACCCGTAGCGATGCTTAAGTCTGTCAGAATCATGATAGCATTAGCTGTATTTTTCGATTATGAAATCTTACAAATGGATGTCAAAACGAGTTTTCTTACCAGTTTTCGTAAGAAAAGTTGTATGTGATACAATAAAAGGTTTTGTCGATCCTAAGGATGCTAAAAGGTATGCTGGCTCCAGCAATCCTTCTATGGGCTAGAGCAAGCATCTCGGAATCGGAATATATGCTTTGATGGAGTGATCAAAGCTTTTAGGTTTATACAATGTTTGCTAGAAACTTGTATTTACAAGAAAGTGAGTGGGAGCACTACAACATTTCTGATAAGTATATGTGGATGACATATTGTTGATCCGAAATAATGTAGAATTTTTGGAAAGCATAAACGGTTGTTTGAAGAGTGTTTTTCAAAGGAAGACCTGGATAAAGCTGCTTACATATTGGGCATCAAGATCCATAGAGATAGATCAAGATGCCTGATGGTACTTTCAAAGAACGCACACCTTGACATGTTTTGAAGGAGTTCAAAATAGATCAGTCAAAGAAGGGGTTCTTACCTTACCTGAGTTGTAAGGTGTGAAGTTGAGTAAGACTCAAAGATTGACCACGGCAGAAGAAAGAGGAAGGACGAAGGTTGTCCCCTATGCTTTTGTCATAGGCTCTATACGGTATGCCATGCTGAGTACCGCACCTGATGAGTGTCTTGCCACATGTCTGGCAAGAGGGTACAAAGGTGATCTAGGAGTAGATCACCAGATAGCGGTCAAAATTATCCTTAGAGGAATAAGGAAATATTTCTCGGTTATGGAGGTGATAAAGAGTTCGACATAAAGAGTTACGTCGATGCAAGCTTAACACCTATCCGGATAGCTCTGAGTAGAGATACCGGATACGTATAATAGAGCAACAATTTGGAATAGCTCCAAGTGGAACGTGGTAGCAGCATCTACGATATAAAGTTTTACGAAATACATAGGGATCTGAATATGGCAAGACCCGTTGACTACAACCTCTCTCACAAGCATAACATGATCAAACCCAGAACTCTTTGAGTGTTTATCACATAGTGATGTGAACTAGATCATTGAGTCTAGTAGACTCTTGGATGTTGGTCACATGGTGATGTGACCTGTGAGTGTTAATCACATGGTGATGTGAACTAGATTATTGACTCTAGTGCAAGTGGGAGACTGTTGGAAATATGCCCTAGAGGCAATAATAAATTGGTTATTATTATATTTCCTTGTTCATGATAATCGTTTATTATCCATGCTAGAATTGTATTGATAGGAAACTCAGATACATGTGTGGATACATAGACAACACCATGTCCCTAGTAAGCCTCTAGTTGACTAGCTCGTTGATCAATAGATGGTTACGGTTTCCTGACCATGGACATTGGATGTCGTTGATAACGGGATCACATCATTAGGAGAATGATGTGATGGACAAGACCCAATCCTAAGCCTAGCACAAAGATCGTGTAGTTCGTATGCTAAAGCTTTTCTAATGTCAAGTATCATTTCCTTAGACCATGAGATTGTGCAACTCCCGGATACCGTAGGAGTGCTTTTGGTGTGCCAAACATCACAACGTAACTGGGTGGCTATAATAGTTCACTACAGGTATCTTCGAAAGTGTCTGTTGGGTTGGCACGAATCGAGACTGGGATTTGTCACTCCGTGTAAACGGAGAGGTATCTCTGGGCCCACTCGGTAGGACATCATCATAATGTGCACAATGTGATCAAGGAGTTGATCACGAGATGATGTGTTACGGAACGAGTAAAGAGACTTGCCGGTAACGAGATTGAACAAGGTATCGGGATACCGACGATCAAATCTCGGGCAAGTATCATACCGCTAGACAAAGGGAATTGAATACGTGATTGATTGAATCCTCGACATCGTGGTTCATCCGATGAGATCATCGTGGAACATGTGGGAGCCAACATGGATATCCAGATCCCGCTGTTGGTTATTGGCCGGAGAGGTGTCTCGGTCATGTCTGCATGGTTCCCGAACCCGTAGGGTCTACACACTTAAGGTTCGATGACGCTAGGGTTATAGAGAAAGTATGTACGCGGTTACCGAATGTTGTTCGGAGTCCCGGATGAGATCCCGGACATCACGATGAGTTCCGGAATGGTCCAGAGGTAAAGATTTATATATGGGAAGTCCTGTTTTGGTCACCGGAAAAGCTTCGGGTCTATCGGTGACGTACCGGGACCACCGGGAGGGTCCCGGGGGTCCACCAGGTGGGGCTACCTGCCCCAGAGGGCTGCGTGGGCCAAGTATGAGAGGGGACCAGCCCCAGGTGGGCTGGTGCGCCCCCCCCCCCCACCAGGGCCCAAGGCAAAGAGAGAAGGGAAAAGGGGGAAACCCTAGGCTCAGATGGGCCTAAGGCCCACCTAGTGGTGCGCCCCCCTCTCTCCCCCCTTGGCCGCCCCTAGATGGGATCTAGGGCTGGCCGCCACCCCTAGGGGTGGAAACCTAGGTGGGGGCGCAGCCCCTCCCCTCCCCCTATATATACTTGAAGTATGGGGCTGCCCAACACGTGTGATTTGCTCTCCATGTTGGCGCAGCCCTACCTCTCTCCCTCCTCGTCTCTCGTAGTGCTTGGCGAAGCCCTGCTGGAGTCCCGCGCTCCTCCACCACCACCACGCCGTCGTGCTGCTGCTGGATGGAGTCTTCCCCAACCTCTCCTTCTCACCTTGCTGGATCAAGGTGTAGGAGACGTCACCGGGCTGTACGTGTGTTGAACACGGAGGTGTCGTCCGTTCGGCACTAGGATCATCGGTGATTTGGATCACGACGAATACGACTCCATCAACCCCGTTCACTTGAACGCTTCCGCTTAGCGATCTACAAGGGTATGTAGATGCACTCTCCTTCCCCTCGTTGCTAGATTACTCCATAGATTGATCTTGGTGATGCATAGAAAATTTTGAATTTCTGCTACGTTCCCCAACAGATTTATCGGTGTTGAAATGCCTCAAGATCAACGACGTGTCCGTGTAGGCTAGTGTTGGCGGCGGCCTAATCCAAGATGATAGAAATCAATACGGGTGGATCCACTCATTCTGGTGTTCGAAATGGAGGGCAAGGAGGTGTCACGAGATCTCACCTCTCTGTTCAGGGAGCTTGCAATATTATTTTTCCAAGTATCTCCGATCCTTTCATCGTCGAGGTGCTAGCTTCCCGAGAAGATGTTATATTTGCACACTTGAGGGGCTTCTCGCATGTGGTGATGAAAGTAGATTGTTTCGAGATTGTTAACTACTGGTCTTCGTTTCACAATTCTAGATCAATTGTGGAGCGTGACTTCGAAGAAATAGGGAGAGGTGTTCCGTATTTGCATCCTTCTCGATTCATCATGTCATGACTCATAAGTGAAGTTAACATTCCAGCAAACATATGTGCCAAACACGCTACTGGTCTGAGTAGTTCTGGATGCTGGTTGATGAACCCTCAAATTTTCTGGTTAGAAACCTTGTGGCCAGGGACGGAGCTTCCTTGTAAGCAATGGGTTCAGTAGACCCCAATGAAAACAGAAAACCCTTCACTAATTTAGTATTAATCATCGTTTATTTATAGAAGATGACCACATTGTCATAGACATGACCCCATTAACTTTTTTCTAGCTTTGTCCCTGCTTGGCAGGTTGTAACCGAATTTGGACTAAGCAATAAAGATTCTTGTGTTTCGTGTGATTTTTTTTTTTGCCGGGTACACTTTTTTGCAGGAAAGGTAGAGTACACTTCATTGACAAGTGATGGGTCGGCCTGGCAAATATTTCCCGTATTTGAGCATGCACAAACACGAAGTTCAGAATGAGGGCCTTCCAGTCACCAAAACAACAACATATTATTCTACAAAGTTGTTATTACAAAAGCCCAATCCCTATTTGGCGGTTTAGGCGCCGTTTTATGCTGCTCCCCCCCTCTATCCTGGGCTTGACCTATTTACAATTTTTTGGAGGCTTCAAAAAAATTTCTTGTGGTGAGGGGATTTGAACTCAAACCATGAGGTTTAGTACCAGACCAAGTAACCAACTCGTATAGCTAACATCCTGTGCCCCTTTTGCTATTTCGTACTACGTCTTTCGTGTGCGCGCACAATCTAGTTTCTTTTCTTTCTTTTTCTATTTTTTTTATTTTTTTCTTGTTCCCTTTCCTTTTCATAGTTTAAAATATGATAATTTTTCAAATTCATGAATATATTTTTGAAAATACGTGTTTTCCTCAATTTCGTGCACTTTTTAAATAAATTCATGAACTTTGTTGAAAATTTGTGAATTTTTTTTAACTCTTGATTTCTTGGTATTTCGAAATCAATGATTGTTTTCCAATTTCGTGAACTTTTTTCGGACTTGTTTCAAATTTCACGAAATTTTTCTAAACTCGTGTACTTTTCTTGTTCATGATTTTTTTTCAAATTGTACGGTTTTTTTGAACTTGTGAACTTTTTGGAGCACGTGAACTTTTTTGAGTTCATGAACTTGTTTCAAATCCTGTGATTTCTTTTTTTTAAAATTGTGATCCTTTTAATTTTTTACAAATCTCCTCAAGTTCTTAGTTTTTCAAATTTCGTGAAGTTATTTTCAAATATTTGAATTTTTTTCATATTTTGTGAAAAAATGATGATTTTTTCTAAATTTGTGATTTTTTCAAATTCATGAATTTTTTTCAAATTCATAAAAAAATCAATTTGTATGAACCTTTTTGAATTTATGATTTCTTCAAGTTCACTTTTTTATTGTGTTTTTTCCATTTTTATCCTAAAATAATACGCATAATAGAATGGGTATATATACTTCTACATGTTAATGTTGTACTAAAACAAGGGTTAAATAGAGTATTTTCCTCAAAGCGGACAACAAAGTGAGTTCTCCCTAGTGATTATTGTCTAAGGCACCGAATAGGAGCTCCCCTACAAAGGCCACGACAACAAAAAGTATTGTGAACATGTTTTTTGAATTTTAGAACACTTTTTGAAAACGTGAACATTCTTTGAATATGTGCCCCTTTCAAAAATGAGAATTTTTTTTGAAATTCACAACAAATTTTTAAAACATTAACATTTTGAGATTTGTGAACAAATTTTAAATTGAATATTTTTTGTTTGAAATTCTTAAAAATATTTGGGAACACAAACATTTGTCGGAATTGTCAAACATTTTTTGAAAACATGAACATTTTTTAAATATATGAACAAAAGGTTGATTTTTTTAAAAAAAATAGTGATTTTTTGAAACAAAGAAAAAAGAAACAGGAAACGGAGAAAAAATGAAAACCAAAAAACACTTAAAATAACCAACAGGAAAAAGAAAGCCGGCTCATGAACTTTCCCAAAATCAAGAAAAAACGGATTGGAACCTTCGGAAGGTTCCCACAACTGTACCCTCTCGCAGAATCTAAATAGCCGGCTAGTAACACATTGTAGGTGAGTCTCTCGCTTGTGTGAAAAAGTTGCGAAATCGCTAATTGAGAAGTACTCCTTTCAAATATCACCCCAACCTCCCTAGGTTGTGATAAGTGAAACGCTGCATGTGCGCCACTTGTCGCAACCTATGAGTTTTTCCTATTTTTGTAGATCCGTTTATTAAAAATGTTTTATCTCTTAAATCATGCGTTCAAATCTCGAATTGTTATTACCGTTGGATTTCTCACGTCGAGATCTTCGAAACTAAATCCCATGACGATAGATTTTGACGAACTATTTTTCTTCACGAAAAAAATAGACGAAAAAAATCAAACAGAAAAATCGAACCGGGAGCACTTTTTTCCCCTTTCCGGAAGCCGTTTCCGAGAGGCAAGGCCATGCCTCTCGCGGAAACAAGCGTGTCTCTCGCGAAAGCAAAACCAAGCCTCTCACAAAAAAAGGAAGACAAAACACATTTTTTTTCATTTCCAAGCCGTGCCTCTTACGAAAGAAATAAAGAGAGAAAACATGTTTTTTTCTATTTCCGAGAGGCACGGCCGTGCCTCTCACGGAAGCAAAACCGGGCCTCGCGCAAGTAAACCATGGCTCTTGCTCTCGCAAAAAAGAGAAGAGAAAACGCGTTTTTTTCCGTTTCCGATTGGCACGGCCGTGCCTCTCATGGAAGAAAAAAAAGTGAAAATGCATTTTTTTTCTGTTTCCGAGAGGCACGGCCATGCCTTTCGTGGAAGCAAAACCATGCTTCTTGTGGAAGCAAAACCGTGCCTTTTAAGGAAAAAAAATGTGTTTTTTTATTTCGAGAGGTACGGCCGTGCCTCTCACGGAAGGAAAAAAGTGAAAACTTATTTTTTTTTTCCGTTTCTAAGAGGCGCGCCGCGGAAGCAAAACCATGTCTCTCGTGAAAGTAAAACCGTGCCTCTTAAGGGAGGGAAAAAACGTGTTTTTTCATGCAATTTTTTTGAGTTTTTTATAAAAGCTAAGAAAGACCGGCGAAAAATCGAAAAGTTTAAAAAAACCCGGGAAAACCCCACTTAAAAGCCGAAAACGCGTGCGGAAAAAATAAAAAATAAATCCAAAGGGAGCGTCTAGGACGCGACACATGATGGCGGTTGAGAGCGCGTCGAGTGGCATGCTCTCAGCCCCACCGTAATTGATCTTTGCGCGGCTCCTGAAGAAAATTGCTCGCGAAAAGTTAGCATTTTGACGCAACAAGCGTCAGTTAGAAAATTCGGTTCCCATCGGCCCAAACAGCAACATATATTATTCTGCGAAGTTGTTACCACAAAAGGCCATGGCCACAAACATGCTCGATAGTGCACTTCATAGGTGGGTGCCAAAGGAAGTGGCCTAGTGCCCATATGAATTCGTGGTACTGCCGTTTGTCAAGTGCTCGAATTTAACATTGCCTGACAGTATTTCCTCCACGGCTTTCTGAAAACAGAGCAACAAGTCAGTGATACCCACACACCAACAAACAGCGAGCGTGGGTGGCAGAAGTTCAAAGGAATCCATAGTAAGACATTCGTACCTCGATACATGTCAAAGTATACTGGACGTCACTATCTGAAATTTGGTAGTGAATGACAAGTCTGACGCTGCAGATTGAGAGAGTTCAAAATGCAGGGTTAAAACTTAATGCATCTGACGCTGCAGATTAAGGGAGTTCAAATGGAGTGTTATAAAACTTAGAAGTTAGTATGAAGCAAAGCATACATCATACTCCGTATGAAATAAGACCGAGTTTCTTTTTGATGCAGTCTGAAGTTTTTATTTTAGTTAGGGGCCAATGCAGGCATAAGGATGCTTATACTGAGCAGCTGAGCTTGACAATACTATACTAAGCAGATAAAAAAAGCAGTTGAGCAAACTGAATTGAACCTCTTGGAGCTTCCTGGCATCGCAAGCACATTTCGCCGTTCCAGGAGTTGACACAGTTTGTCAGATGTTATGCGTGGATCCGCGATATCAAAGAATACCTAGAGAATACACCACAGGGGTTTAGGAATATGATCTTGGAAACATATTAGAAAATATCAGACTCAATAGATGGACTAGCAGGCTAACCATATTGGTCTCCACTGAGGTTAAATCAACTGTAAACTGTTTAATTTTCTTCAGTCCATCTGAACAATTGGACAAGACAAGCAGATTCAGGGGTGTATTACTTGTGATAAAAATGGAAGAAGTGTGAATCCTCATGGAAAAGATCATATGAGACCTGCTAAAACTTTAGCCTTCCTATGGTCATCGGCAAGCTTGGCTACGTTGTCGCGAACTGCGACATAGGCAGCAGCACAGAGAACTCCGACCTGCCTCATTCCACCACCTAGTGTCTTCCTAAGAATCCTAGCCTGAAAGTATTCTTCAGATTTCCGTTACATGTTCTCTTAAGCAGCTTATTAATAAACTTAGTAGTAGCAGAATGTCCATTGTCACCTTGTCTATGAAGGCCTTAGAACCAACAATAACTGATCCAACAGGAGCACCTAAACCTTTCGATAGGCATACCGAAACTGAGTCAGCAGCTCTCACAAGCCTATCAACAGGAACTCCAAGTGCCTGACACGACAACAACAGTGATGGAAAATGTCAGGAGAAGATATGAAAACTTGGTTCTTGGTCATGCCGGTTTATTGCTCACATGCTACTTACCACGGACGCGTTAAGATACGAGCTCCGTCGATATGAAGCTTCAAGCCATGGCTTTGAGCAACTTCGCCAACCTTGTCGGTGTATTCTACAGACAGACACTTTCCACCAGATCTGCAGCAGCAACAAGAAGAAAATATCAACTGGGGGGTAACCACGACACTGCCATCCCGATCAGTAACATGAGCAACATGTATGAGAGCAACTCACTCACCTTCCATGCGTGTTCTCCAGGCAGATGAGCCTGGTGGTGGGATAATGCAGCGCCCCCGCCCCTACATGATGCCTGATCGCAGCTACGATCATGTCAATGTCCATGGTGCCGTCAGGATCGTTTCTGACGGTCCTGGGGTGGACGCCGCCGATGGTGGAGATGCCTCCGTTCTCGCACATGTGGATGTGGGAGGTGTCCCCGAGGATGACCTCGCTGCCCCTGGTGTCGCAGTGCGTGAGGACGGAGACCAGGTTGCCCATGGTGCCCGACGGCACGAACAGGGCGGCCTCCTTGCCCGTGATCCTGGCCATCTCCGCCTCGAAGCGCTGCGCGGTCGGGTCCGCGCCCAGGACGTCGTCGTCCACCTCCGCCGCGGCCATGGCGGCACGCATGGCCTCGGACGGCTTGGTGACCGTGTCCGAGCGGAGGTCCACCACCTTGGTCACCATCCTGCCTGCGTACCTGTAGCTCGAGCTCACGCTTCAGCAGGAACACGTAGTGCTCTGTCAGCTGTGCAATTTACCCTCGGGGACAAATGCGTTATTGCGAAATCCACATCTTGCTGCACTGTGGTGTGGTGGAAAGTGGAAACTGGCTACTCCTAGTGTCCCACACGCAAGCGGTGAAAACTGAAACGAGGAGGGCCAAAAAGGAGACGCCATTTTTACATCGCACAGGACAAGATCACAAGAGTGCCTTAGGACGCAGCAGACACGAGCACCACAGTGGAGGACCCCAGGAAGGATACATACAACTCTACTGGTCCAACAACCACAAACTTTGGCGCCTTTTGGGGGGCCATGCGCCCATGCATGCATGTCACGCGTTTCCTCGGAGATTTTTGAAGAGCGGCGAGAGGATAAGCGCTCGGCGGCTCCAAGAACAATGGATCTACCGAGGGTTGGAAGGGAAGGGAAGGGGGGCAAAATAACATAGCACCGCGCATCGCAAGGTAAGTACAGTATCATTCAGGAACAAGAACTTACTGCACGCGTTCATCGTCGATTCGTAAAGCAACAAAACTTGGTAAAAGAGGATGAAGAGGGGGATCTGAGGAACTGCGCACCAGAATCCGTGGATCAGATGGAGCCCCAGCCGAGGCGGATGGGAATGGCAGCCGCGGTTGGGCCAGAGAAGATGAGTGGGGAGGAGAGTGGTCTGGCTTTGGTGCCGTCGTTGCCACTGCGGTGCGGAGTCGCGCTTTATACGGAGTAGATGACAAAGCTAGGTTAGGTGCCGCCTGAGGAAGAAGTGCTGGACGAGACGACATAACACCATCTTCAATAGTTCCAAAAAAAAAAACTATTTGAAGGCATGAATGGCAGCAAAAAAAAACTCCCCAATAACCACCTTTTCTCCCACCTAAGTAATACTATTCGATTATTGGAGATGAACCCTTTCACATATTTCCAATAACCCAGTCCCTAGTACCCAACCTGACCTTAAGGGCCCGCTGCGGGCCCTTAAGGTTGGCGGTGGCATGCCGGGCGACGGCAATGATGCGATGGTGGTTGGTGTCGGGCAGCGGTGGCCCGACGGCTGGTGGCAGCATTCGACGGCGATGTGTGGTGGTGGTGGCGCGATGGTCTAATGGCGGCCCAACGGCTGGTGGCAGCGTTCGACAACGACACGTGGTGGTGGGGCGATGGTTTGATGGCGGTCCGGCGGGATTCAGTGACAGCGTGCTGATGTGGCTTGTATTGGAGAGGATATTAGGAGAGGGTCAACTCGCATAATACCAAAAAAATTGAGGAAGGAAGCTGTTGGAGATGCTCTAATGGCATCTCCAATGCAGCTCACCAAATTGTTTCTATATGTTTGGACCGTGAACACTTTTTAGGCTTCCAACATGGCGGTCATTTTGGGCCTCCGAAATCATCAGGTCGGCCGTAAATCGGGAGGTGGTTTGGGGGAGTTCGGGTGTTCGCCATATCGGTGTGCAACAACCCAGTTCCTCCCAAAAACCCTGACTATCTTTAGAACCATTGCCCCATTCACACTATTGAGCGGCTACCCGCCTACCCTCATTGAATCTCCATCACTCTGCCTAACGCATTTATGGTTGGGCAGCCGGCGAGCCACCCAAGGAGCCTACCTCTTTGTCGTCATCCGTGCCTTCATAGTTCGTCAGCTGTCATTCGCCCTCTGTCGTCACCATGGTGCAGGCAAATATTACATGGTATAGGCCGATGTCACCAAATCGCAGCAGAGTCCACACCATGGACGCCCGACACCAGGCCCGCATTGAGGTGGGCCAACCTTCGAGCTCTCAGGAGCTGAGCTTGCAGGAAGAGAAGATGGACGAGGAGGATAAGGGCGACCCCATCGCAGTGGCAGAGGTCGCGGAGGAGGAGAAGGCGATGGTCATCGATGCAACGGCTCTAGGCGGCAGGGCGAACACGCCCTTCTCCATGGCGGAGGTAGAGGAGCAAGTCCATCTCGCACTCCTGGAGGAGCAGCACGCGTACATGATGCAAAGGGAGGTGGACCGCACGGATGCCGCTGCCATCACGATGCTCCTCGCTAATGCGGAAATCATCAACGAGAAACAGGAGGTGCTCACTTATGTACACAGGTCATGTGCGGTCAACCGTGAGATCCACTGGCTTCCCATGAACAAGGCACGACATCAGGATCTTTGAGGAGCTCAAGACTGATGACAATGAGGAAATGGAGCAGCATGGCGATGATGCCATAGAGGCACATGTCAGGTGCTCCGACGAGTTTGCGCGAGCAGCCAACGATGATGAGGCCTTCTACTCCAGTGCGAGTGTCATCAACCTCACCAACACACATCGGTATCATTCATTTGGAGACGGCTAACATCGCCAAACCGAAGATCGTCTCCTCCACTAGAAGGAAAGGTACTACCCTAGGTACTAGTGCTACTCTTGATTCTCCTATTGATTATAATCAACTTGTGACACCATCACAATCACCTTCACATACACATATTCCACTCTATGCTATGTCACATATAGTTGATTCTGCTTATGCTTCCGATGAAAATTATGATGATGCTTAGATGCTAGATTGCTAAAGTTGAAGAACTTGAGAACGCTGAGAATTTTGAAACATCACCTATCACACCTACTGAAAGATATAATCCTGAACTACCCACAAAACCTATTATACTACATGAAGAATTCTCTAGAGAATTTATAGCTTATGACATTGAAGGTGGGATAGATGGTATGATTGAGTTATTTAAGAAAAGAGCTCTAAAAGATATGATTATTCCTAATGATAGATTATGTGCTTCACTTATATACATTAAAGATGATGCTTATGAATTCCGTGTTGATCCTTAAATTCTTGCTCTAGTAGATTTCATGCTTTCTATAGTCATAAAGATGAAAAGGGCTATTGATCGTATCAATAAGATTCTTTCTATCGCTAATATCTTTGCTAAGGAAATATGAATAGAAGTTATATTATGCTCAAGATATTTCCCATACCACTAAAATATGAAGCTAAAACTTGGTATAATAACTTGAGGCCTAGAAGCATCACTAGCTTGTAAGAGTCTTTTACTGCTTTATGGACAAGTATTTCCCTTTGCATATGAGACATGCAGCCTTGCATCATGTCTATAACCTTACCCAACTTGAGGAAGAGAGCCCAACTCAAGCTTGGGGGTGTGAGTTAGAAAGTAATGATCCTAATCATCCTATCAAGGATTATGAATTGCTTGATATATTCTATAGTGCTTTAACCCTTGAATCTAGGACATACCTAGGTAGTTGTGTAGGAAATATTTTCAGGGGAAGGATATTGCATGGAGCTAAGGAATTATTGGATAATATAACAAAGAATCATAATGAGTGCAATATTATTGAGCCTCCACAAGCACCTACTCCAAAGAATAGGGGAATGCTTTTTTAAGTCCAGAAGATATGGAAGAAGCCAAGAAATGTGCAAAAGAGAAGGGTATTAAAGTCTACAATGTTAAAAGATACCTCCAATTGAATGTTTATGCGAGCTTATTACTCCATGCCTTATGGTAGAGGTGCACTCTCTTTATAGGTTTGATGAAGGTGATATCCCTTATAATAAGTCTCCTAGTCAATGCTTAGAAGAAATTGATAATTTCTTGGTTAAACAACATTGCTTTGAAATGTAATTACGAATGCAACTACAAAAAAATACTAACATAATTAGAAACTTGCATGTTGTCCCATTATAACCCACTAATGATGTTAAAGGTATTTTTAAGCATTGTACTATGATACAAACTCAACTTGAACAAGTTACTAAGGCTCAACAAGATTTATTGCTTAACATATCTAAAAATGCTAAGAAACATGATGTTTATGTCATTTGTACTAGAGGAGGTGCCACCACTCAAGAACCTTTATATCCAGAATAGAACCTTAAAAGAATAAAAAAAGATTATCAAGGAGTAAATGGTAGTCATCCTAGTTCTCCTAGAAAGGAAAAGAAAAAGGAAAAAAACTAAAATTGTTGAGAATTCTAGAGAACCTGACAATGATTAAGAAAGTGAACGTAAAGAGAATCCTAATGGCATATCTATCTCTGATGCTGAAACCCAGGACGAGAAAGAACAGGAACCCATCTAGGAAAATAATAATGATACTATCCCTAATGTAGAGGAAATTGAAAAGGAAGAGAAGGAAGTAGAACCACGCATACAAAAAGATGATCCTCCTCAAACAAAAAACGTGATAAAAGGGAGGGAGCTTCTAGGAAACATGGTAGAGAATAGTGCCTTGGACAAAAGTCCTTGCCATTTCCTAGTGAATCAGAAAAAGTTAAAGAGAATGAACACTTTATTGAGTTTTCTTAATTACTAAGATCATTATTTTTGCAAATTCCTTTAACTAATGCAATTAACATTCCTCCTTACTCCATGTATATGAAAGATATTGTCACTAATTATGGATGTACGAGCTTTCATCCACCTGCCGGATATCTGAACCCTAAGCCGGATTTCCGGCTGAGGTGTCTAGTAGGTTCATAAATTATGGTTAGAGGTCCGGCCCCATATTGGATGTCTGGTCCCTCCTTCATCCGTAGGATGTTTGGACCCCTGCCGGAAATCCGACTTTGGGGTCCATTAGCTTGGGATATTTTTGCCAGATGTCTGACCTCCTCCCGGATATACATGCACTCATGCTTGGGTCAGATGTCCAAACAAGTTGTTGAATGTCCGGGTGAAAGGACATGCGGTGCCCCCATGTGGTTTTGGTAATTAATGACATTCTCTATGGACTAATGGTTGCATTGAGTTATATTTGAAGGATTTTTCCATAGGCATTTCTTGAAGTCCATGTGTTGGTTTCAAGGAGTTTATGGGTTGACCAAGGTGCTATTAAGGAATTATCCAAAGATTGGTCATGTGAGTGTTGAGCTTATTGCAAGCATGTCTTAAAGAAGAAGATTGTGTGATCATTCATGTTTACCTTCAAGACATCATCCAAACAAAGAGAGTTGGAAAGATTCAAGGTTGATCAAGACTAAGTCAAGAGTGAATCAAGTTGATCAACTCACAAAGAGTAGAAGATGTACCGAGAGGGATCAAGTGATCTCATGATATGGTAAGCATTGTCCATTGCACTTTGTGTACTAACCCATGGTCTATGTGAGAGTCTATGTGGAGTTAGGTACGTATCCATGGGCTTGCGTCAAGAGGATGATATCATACAACCCATGGGAAGGATGACATCAAGTGGTGATCGTCATCAAGATTGCCGTGTGCAAGTTCAAGTGGAGAATCACGAAAAGATCAAGTGCTTGAAGCTTGCCATCCATTGTGGTTTCAATGGACTTGTGAAGATGTGCCGAAGAGTGGCTCACCCATAGTGGAGTATGGGGGAGCAATCATCTAGTCTCCATCGACCCAACGCAATCAAGAAAGGTGGTCCATCTTGAGGAGGACAAGATCGTCATCATCTAGCTCAAGTGGATCAGGTGCAAGGCAAAGGTTTGCCCTTTATAGGTTTTCTATTTTACCGGTCTCATGGTGGTAGTTGGGAGACCGCGTTATAGGATCGATAGCCGTACTATCAAGGGGGGCTCTCAAGTGAGTAGCTTGATCGTATCGTTCGTCGAGAGCTCAAACCATTGCATCCTTGCATCATGTGTCTTGGTTCTTGTTTGGTTCTCTTTGTGAGTCTTAGAGCTTATGGTCATCTTGATGACAAGCTTGAGTTCATCGAAAACGGAGTTTGCATGGGTCTTCTATGATGTTTTCGGTGTTGAAGGTTTTATCGGTCTTATCCGAGAAAGGGTACTCACCATTTTCTTTTGGGCCTTTTCTCATTTGCTTCTTATTGGTATTTATATCAAGATTGTGTTAGCCCTTGTCGCTAGCTTTCCAACAAACTTGGTTTCGTCGAATTCGGAGTCCGTTTGCAGAAGTTGTATCAGTTTTGGTGTTCTGAAAAGGCTGCAGCGGTACTACCGCGGACAGGAGCGGATGTAATTTTTTACTACCGCTCTTGGGAGTGGTACTACCGCTTGGAGCAGTACTACCGCGGCTACTTCCGTGGCTACTTCCGCTCGGGACCAAAAACTCGTCACAAGTCCAGCGGTGGTAGGCACGGATGTAATTTTTTAGTACCGCTCGCAAGCAATAGTACCGCTACCCTTAGCAGTAGTACCGCTACCCCTAGCGGTAGTACCGTGAGGTCAAGCAGTACTACCACTCCGACGGTTCTTCTGGCTTTTTTGCCTCCTCGCCGTTGTGTTTCAAAGGGCTACTACTGCCCTAGCGGTAGTACCACTCCTTGGAGCGGTAGTACCGCTCGGTGCGGGCTGTGAGCATAGCGGTTGGATTTTTCCCCACCTATAAAAGGGGGTCTTCTTCCCCAATGAACCTTATCCTTTGAGCTCGTGTTCTTCCCCCATTGTTGACCTTCTTCGAGCTTGCTAACTCTCAATCCCTCCATGGATTCTTGCTAGTTTTTGAGGGAAAAGAGAGAGGAGATATAGATCCATGTTTCCACCAATCACTTTCTCCTCTAGGTGAGGGGAACCCCTTGGATCTAGATCTTGGAGTTCTTGGTGTTCTCCTTCTTGTTCTTCCTCTCATTTTCCTCCCTAGCATTAGTTGCTTTGGTGGGATTTGAGAGAGAAGGACTTGGGCACTCCGTGTGCCCTTGTCATTGCATTTGGTGCATCGGTTTGAGTTCTCCACATGATACGTGGAAGTTACAAGTTGAGAAGCTTATTACTCTTGGGTGCTTGGTACCTTTGAGCTTGCTCCTCTTGGGTGCTTGGGCGCCCTAGATGGTTGGTGGTGTTCGGAGCTCAATCATTGTGGTGTAAAGCTTCGGGCAAGCGTCGGGGTCTCCAATTAGGTTGTGGAGATCGTCCCGAGCAATTTGACGGGTACCGGTGACCGCCCCCAAGGGTTGCCAAAGTGTACGGGTTCAGTGACCGCCCCCAAGGGTTGTCATTTGTACGGGTTCGGTGACCGCCTTCAAGGGCCCCTTAGTGGAATCACGGCATCTTGCATTGTGTGAGGGCGTGAGGAGATTACGGTGGCCCTAGTGGCTTCTTGGGGAGCATTGTGCCTTCACACCGCTCCAAACGGAGATTAGCATCCGCAAGGGTGTGAACTTTAAGATACATCGTCGTCTTCGCGTGCCTCGGTTATCTCTTACCCGAGCCCTTTACTTATGCACTTTACTTTGTGATAGCCATATTGTTTCTTGTCATATATCTTGCTATCACATAGTTGTTTATCTTGCTTAGTATAAGTTGTTGGTGCACATAGGTGAGCCTAGTTGTTGTAGGTTTTGCGTTTGACAAATTAACCGCTAGGTTTATTCCGCATTTGTTCAAGCCTAAACTGTAATTATTTTAAAGCGCCTATTCACCCCCCCTCTAGGCGACATCAACGATCTTTCACCGGGCCCTCTATGTTGGTCCCTATTCTTCATGTGCATGCGTTTGTAATCTTCCTAGCCGTCAGATGTCCGTCCCGACACAATTGATACATCCATTTTGCATCATATTTTCCTACTATTATTTTTATTGTTTTGAAACTATATTCCACTTTATGATGCAATTCTAATGCATTTTCTCTCTTAAAATGCGAGATACACCAAAAGAGGGAGATTGTTGGCAGCTGGAATTCTGACCTGAAAAGGCTACACTAGAGATAGCTATTCCGTGGAGCTCAAAATGATGTGAAAACCTAGGGAAAATTATTTTGGAATATATAAAAATACTGGAAGAAAGAAGTACTAGAGAAGACCCTCGATGGGGCCACAAGTCAAGGGGCGCGCCATGGTGACTTGTGGGCTCCACCGAGGCTCACTAATTCCCACCTTCTCCTATATGAAGCCATTTACCCTAGAAAAAAATAGAGAGGACTTTCAGGACTAGCCGCCACCGTCTCGAGGTGGAACCAGAGGTTGAGCACTTTTTCTCTCCGGCGGAGCGATTATGTTGGGGATACTTCCCTCCAGGAAAGGGAAATCGAAGCCATCTTGATCAGCAATACTCCTCTCATCATGGTAGGACTCATCTCCGTCAGCATATTCACCAACACATATCATCTCTAAACCCTAGTTCATCTCTTGTATTCAATCTTTATATCAAACCTCGGATTGGTACCTGGTGGTGCTAGTAGTGTTAATTACATCTTGTAGCTGATACTATTCGGTTTACTTGGTGGAAGTATGTTTAGATTGTTAATCACATATTTAATTATATCCTCTGATCACGAACACAGTTATGCTTTGTGAGTAGTTCTATTTAATTTGTTCTTGAGGACATGGGAGAAGTCTTGTTACTAGTAATCATGTGAAGTTGGTTTTCGTATATGTTATGTTGTTCTTCCTCTAGTGGTACCGTGTGAACGTCGACGGCATGACACTTCACCATGTTCGGGCCTAGGGGGAGGCATTGTGGAATTAGTTTGTATATGATGGGTTGCGGAGTGACGGAAACCTAAACCCCAATTTATGAGCTATTTCGTAAGGAGTTGTTTTGGATCCTTATGTTTAATGATATGGTTAGGTTTATATTAATTCTTATCTTGTATTTGCGGATGCTTGCATGGAGGGGATAATCATAAGTAGGTTGTTTGTTCAAGTAAGAATAACACCTTAGCTCCGGTCCACCCACATAGCAATTTATCAAAGCAATGAACGCGAGTCAACGAATGATGGTGAAAGCAACTAGATGAATTCTCGTGTGCCCTCAAGAGCGCTTTAATCACTATAAGAAGTTCCTCCGGCTTGTCCTTAGGAATAATAAGGATTGGGCCACCCTGCTGCACCTTGTTACTTTGGTTACTTGTAACTTGCTATCAATCATCTTGCTATCAAAACTATCTTACAAGACTGGCAAGAAATACATTGCTAAAAACCGCTTATCGATTCCTTCCGCTCCTTGTATGGTTCGACACACTTATCGAAAGGACTACGGTTGATCTCATATACTTGTGGGTCATCAAAAGTCACTACTCAAAAATGGCTAGTTTCTTGGCTTGCTATATATACCCCTCTACCACTCCGATAGAGGGTTGACCACTTCATTTGAGCAAACCCTATAACACAAAAGTGCCCCCTGTCTCCCCTCTTCACCAAATCCTAGATTCCAGCGGGATTCTTGGGAGTTCTTGAAAGATATTCCACCAAGTGATAGATCCACTCCTTCCCTATCTCTTGACCAAAGGAAATCGTAATTTGAGCAAGTCTTGAGCTTTTCACCATTTATCGTGTTACTCTTGGAGGTCGAAGACTCCTATGTGGTAGGAGCTCTTCGGTGAGGAAACGATTGTTGTGATTCACCCTGAAAAGTTTGTGAAGGTTTCGAGACCACCTCAAGGTCTACCAATAATGGTTTAGAAACGCATTCGTTGTGATATCTCAAAGAAAATATGGTGAGCTTTCGTGGTGTTGGTGTGCCTTCATAGTAACACACATCCCTTCAATGGTGACTAGGTTCCCTTCAAGGAAGTGAACATCATGATACATCCTCGTCTCTGGAGTTTCGGTAATCCATAGCCCTAAGTCCTTCCTTGTAATTTGACTATCTATTTGTTGTTGTTGATTATACTGCTAGCTCCGGAATCGCTCTTGCAATTGTTGGAACCACTTTCATATTTCGCATTATTGTCTAAAACTGCTAAGTAATAATTAAAAATTATAATTGCAC
>NC_041382.1:675564870-675574302 GCF_002162155.2 Triticum dicoccoides | reverse complement strand
TCCATCTCGATCCTTTCAGGAGCGGCTCCTTCGCGAGCGCCAGACAATGGCTGGCCAGGGCCCCCGCACCCTTCTGCCGCTGGAAGGACCACTCTGACCACGACGACATAGACGACGACGAAGGTGCCGCCGACCATTCACTGTCCGCTACAAGCTAGTTAAGTTTTTTAGGTTTTATTAGTTGAACGAACGAAATATCGTCCAGTTTATTTAAAATATGTTGAATTTAAGTCCGTTTGAATGAATTCCGCCATGTTTGCATGAATTTTGTCTGAATTTGTTTGTATTTCGGACCGACTTTTACGGTGAGAATTGGATGGCCGGCTCGTGTATCACCATCGGCAGACGCGTCCGGACACTTGAGCGGACAAATGTATGTCTGTTCTGGGGGCCGGCGTTGGAGATGACCCGACCAACCAGAGCGACACGAGCGATCTTTTTTTTCTAATATGAGTATAATACAAATATATAACTAGCTCAAATAAATTTAAGTTCGAAATTCATTTGTAAATTTTGAACGGCATTCACTCGGTATTTTACGGTTACCGCGTTTCTCGCCGGTAGACAAAACCTTGGCTGTATAGATATAAAAACACATACATCTGGTATTGGAAAAATCTACACTTCATTCAATTTTCAGAGTAATTCAGTAAAAATATGTTTGCCCGCAGGCTTGCTGCAGCTCATGTGCCTGGAAACATGTTGAAAGCACACAATGCCTGAACCACAGTGCTTAGTATTTGTTGTTTCTTTTCTGACAGCAAGATAGTATGCCTGAACATTTCGCAAAAAAAAAAAAAGTATGCCTGAACAGACAATGACAATGGCAAGAAGGAGAGGAGGTATTTACAGAGAGACGATCTACGTACAATGATTGGGAATCAGCAATCCTAAGAAAAATCCAACCTTACGAAGGTGAAGAAGAATCTCCCCGGCAGCAGAGCAAGCGCGCACCGCACGGCGAAGGGCGAAAGAGCCCCGGCCGAACCTCCTTCCTTCACAGTTCACACCATGATGGCCATGGTGTGGAGGGTGGACATGTGGCCGTACATGTCGGCGGACATGTGCGGGGGCGGCGGCCTGGGGCGCATGAAGCACTCCTCCAGCTCCTGCAGCTTGGCCACCAGCAGGACGAGCCGCCGGAGCGGCACGAAGATGAGCGTCATTGGGATGATGCACGCCCCCAGCTCCAGTATCAGCATGCCTGCTCGACCAGCTCCACGCCCTCGCCTCTCGCCCGCCAAATCTCTCCTCGCCCAGGCTTCTCGGCACTTGCCGCGGCTTTGCAGGCCTCCCTCCCTTTCCCTCGCTTCTCCACGGAGCAAGATAGCAGCAACTGGGTCGCCGTGTGCTCCCAAGCTACTCCACGGGCGAGGTAGCTTTCTTCGTTGCGTTGCTTGGGCAAGTGCTGTTGCTTTGCCTTGTGGAGCTGCAGCTGGGGGGTTGCTTGCATATATAGCCTTCTTTTCGGCGAAGAAGACGCTCTCTTATCTCTACCCTGTTGATGGCGCTTAGTTTACACCCCCTGCCTCTAATGATTGCTCTCAGTGCGTTTATCAACTTGTTGCTCCGCCTTGCGGGTGCATGTTACACAACGGGGCAGAGCTAGAGAGATCTTTATTTCTCACGACGACGACCAAGGACGTGGCCGGGGGTCCTAGCTATCAGGCTACGGCGGAGCTTTCGCACCAACGAACCGCAGAGACGGGTCGGTCTCGAGAGGATTAATAGTCTCCTTATGTGGCACCTACTGCTAAAGATTAGTTTTTCAACCGAGTGCTTATTTCGCAGTAGATGTGGATAACTATTTTCCAAGTCCACTTGATGGTGCTGGTACAGGGTGGGTTTTGTTTGTGGTCCTGCCATGACGGTGTATGCAAGCGACGACTACGGTCACCCTCATCCAGCTTAACACACGGAAAACGGAGAAAAATGACTAGTCACCCCGTTCAAATCATTTCGAACGGTTGTCATGTGGTATTTTCCGTACTTTGTGTGTATGTGCCCTGTTTGATCCATGTGTCCCATAGCGTCGACGGGGACCTCTCTCCGGATAAGCAATCCACAACAGTACCATTATTCCAGTTGTTCCCTGAGAAAGAGTGGGTGGCCCCTCGGAAGCTCGGGGGGCGCGGTAACGGGCCAGGCACCATCACGCAAACAATGCAACTGGGAGCCGATTTTCTAACAAAATGCATGTAGTGAAACAGCAATGCTCTTATTTATGGGTTTATTATCCAAGTTTCTTTCCTGTCCTGGTGGCTTGCACACATTCATTTCGTGCAAACATGATCGCGACCCGAAGCGACACGCATTCATCTCCTGCAAACAAGATCACAATAACCTGAGGTCTTCAGGCGAAAAACAAAGGTGCAATTTAGTGCACAGCATCCTCGACAACAAAAGCATATTCAGAGAATAAACAACAATAGTTGCTGCCTAACACGACCATCATCAAAGATAACCTTTTTCTCGCTTAATCAACAATGCTGACAACCTTGCATTATGGCGATAAATATGCAAGACACAATGATTGATAAAATAAACAACAAGACAACATATTTATATTCATAGAGAAATGGGTGTCAACTCGATACTGCCAACAAACTTAGGTTGATCAAGGAGAAAACGTGCGGAATAAACCAAATGCAAAAAACAACAACAAAGGAGGAGGTTTTCTGGGAATCTTCAAAGCTGACAAAGCGTACGTGAAATATTATATGCCCTTACCAGCTCTGAAGATGACCTATTCCACACAAAAACTCTGAACATGACTTAAAGAAGTACACCTGGCTAGTACATTAAAACTCGTAATTGCAAGAGAAAAGTTGACAATAAGCAATTCCAGCATTTTCTCGACAAGTCTACAATGCATGCATTCAATGAGTCTACTACCATTATATAACATGGCAGTTTCAATAGAAAACTGCAGTCCAATATAAGACTCGAGAACAAGCCCCCCATGGTATTGTTGCATTACCATGGGAGTGAATGGAGAGGACTTGACATAGAGGAATACACCTTATTGGCGAATCAGCCTTTTTGTTTTAACAAGGATCTGCCTATGTTAAGGTGTTACTGTGATGACCTCCACATCCTGCATGCTGGAATTCCTGACAGAATACTGAAAGGTCCATCCATGGCATGCCCCGGCATGCACTCCTTTCTTGTTAATCGCAAATACAGCACCAACAAAATCTGGGTACTTACGAGCAATTCTTGATATAGCATCCACGGCAGCATCTCGAGGCTCCATTCCAAGTCGCATGCTCTCCACTACTTGATAACTGCAATAACATCACATAAATGTTTAAATAAAAAAAACATCGCAGTTCATGGGACCATTGCTTAACTTGGGCTACTAATAAAAAACCATAAGCTAAAATTCATATTAGATTACTCAGCCTTCGAACCAAATTAGAATATGGACATGGTTGAATACCATCATATCCTAGGATGTAACTTCCAAGTAAGACCACAGAGGGGGAATAGGTGCATGATTAAAGTGAGTTCAGAGAAAATAACAGCTTGCTAGTGACTAATGAAGTTAGGGGTCAAAACAAGAAAAAGTATGGTTTGTGGGAAAGAAGAACAATAAGTTTTCTAACAAAATCATTTCTCAATTACCACGGAAGGAAGCGCATCATAATATCACCATCACCAGTAGCTCCACAAGCCCCAACTTCGTCATCACCATATGCAGAAGATCCTGGTATTGGTCCATCACCTACCCTGGAAGCAAATGATTAGTCAGTACTACCTATCAAGAGGTAAATAGCTGTTCCACTTCCACAACATCGAAAAAGGGAAAACTGTGGCATGACACCAACGTCATTATGTTGTCAAAATATACAGAGTATTTCAGAAGTTGATATACAATACCAGAGTATTTCAGGAGTTGATATATGATACCAGAGTATTTCAGAAGTTGATATACATATCAAAAGGAAGCTTCAAGTAGTATTTCTACGTAAATATAAGTTGGACAAACCAAAAATATGTCTGTCATAATCCAGTTAGGATAAATATTGTAAACCTATATACTGAGACATATTAGTCCCACTATTAATGAGGTTATGTAACATCCAACTATGCACCATCTATTTTGTTAGCTTTTATCCAGCCATAAATAAAGTAACAACATCATCAAGACTCGCCACACATTAGTGACTTTGCAAATATACCAGCGCATAGTATCAATACTACAAGAGGATTCGGCAGTGGTGAGTTCTATGGCTGTTATTATCCCTCAGACAGAAGTTCGAATATAGAAGATACAACGCCAACTAAATACTGCAGTCCTTTCCCTCAAAAAAGAATTACTGCAGTCATTTCCCTCAAAAAATAATTACAGCAGTTTTTCATACATTATTGCAGATGCATTCGATAGACAGATCACTGATTTAGCAAAAAACAGGTGGCCAACTAAATTGTAATGTCAATATTTCAAATTCCCTAACAGAGGCAAGATGCTTACCTTCCTGGAATTTTGAACGTAGCACCATTAGTTGATGTGCCAACTGCTACATGACCCATCTCAACAAAAGCACACTGTTTAGTTTCATATTAATAGAGAGTGACTTTCCTATAAACGCGCTAGGTACCTTGTCAATGACGGCCATAGAGATTGTGTCATGGTTGTGGCGATTAACAGAGTTGAAATGGGAGCTTGTCGGTTCTAGTAAATTATCATTTTGGAGCCATTCCTGACAGGTGATTCCTTGATCCTCCCATACAGCACTTTTAACAGGGTCCTTAGGTATATTTATAGGATGGTATGGACCACAGTTGCCAGCAGGAGCAACATTTTTCCAAAAGTTAGGTTGGCAATTATTCTGTCTCCAATTTGACCATTTCTCAATTGACTCTGGTGAACTCAGGTCAGTTGGTCCTGCAAGACCCATTGAAATTGCAAAGGATGTCGCCTTCTCTCCAACAAGAAGAGTATGCCCGGTATGCTCCATGACCAACTTTGCTGCCATAATTGCATCCTTCACATATCTCATGGCAGCCACAGCTCCAATTTCCATTGTCTTCTGCCAGTTTTCTTAAGCAAAAAAGAATACATCCACCATAAATGCCGCAACATAAACATCAGCATATACTGTAGCTTGAGTGGTTAAAGCAGCTTTTACCCCATTCATGATAAGAGCATCTAAGGTAGTTTCACCGTTCTCATCTGGACTTCCACCTGGACCAACTGCATAAAGTTATAAACCAGTTAAAACCAGTACTATGGTTGATTCAGATACACACCAAAAATAGGCAAGTTGTGAAACTAAAAAAGTTGCAAACACACAATCATGGGGTTCTGCTATATATTTAGTGCATAGAGAATATTAATGGATTCAAACACAAGGCAATGGGAACAACAGGCGAGTACTTCAGAACAAAGTATCATTTAATTGCTAATATTTATCTGCGGCATAACCGCAACTGCACTTACCGTTGTCTTCAGTTTTTACGATGTTAGGTAGAGATAAATAAATGAGTGAATTGGTAACGTTAGTAAATAGGTTGAGTGGGCAAGCTGGATTGACCAATGTTTTTTATCTTTTGATTATTGAGACTTAACTCTTGATATCCATCATAATTTTCTCATAGTTAAATTAAGCTCCAAGAAGTACTGATCTCCAGGGCAATACATCAATAAAGAGTACACTTGATTTTTAAATTAGTGTAAAATAGCGCTTCTGATAATAGATGTTATCGACAAATTTAAAGAATTAAGTTTATTCCAGAATTGTTTTAAGTAGGCTTGCAAAATCCAGTAGTGAGGCTTAAGGTTCTCACCATAAAAAAAGTATTGAAACACCGAATAAAATCCTATTTGAGCTATTGATTTATTTTCTGAGTTGCCATATCATTTTGCTGTCTGGTACCTGCAAGTATGTTCATCAGAGATTTTATTTTTTTCTTGTATGCAAACCCATTTATAGGCTTGCTTACAGAATAATTGGTCAGAATCCCTGGTTTCTATGTAAGCAAGCCTCTGGGAGTTGCAACCGGAAAAATATCATATCAATCAACCTCCCCGGAACGAAATGTAACTTCGGTATTATAAATATCGGTTTTAGCAGGTATGTCCATTTCTCGTCGCCATCCACCCCAGTGCTCCCACTGAGACTGAAATGATACCATGCCACAAGCCACAGGCCACAACCAATCCCCATCACAGGCACACATGGACGAATTGTACAGAGAAGGACGGCAGCAAGCAACTGACCTGTGCCATCGCAGCGGAGCTCCTCGCAGGCGGAGCAGCCAGCGACGACAGCATCCACAGCCGAGCCCCCTGCGCCACCGGTTTTCACCACGTCCCACGCCGCCCTGACCGCCTCCCGGAACGGCCAGGTGCTCACCACCACCGGAAACACGAAGCCCCCTTCCTCCACGCCTCCGCCATCCACGGCCTGGTTCAAAATCCCCCCATCGCAGCGACTCCATCAACGATAACACGAACAAAATCGACCTGCACAAAAATCGGATCGGATCGGATCAACGACTCACCACGCACCAGGTGAGCCGCAGCAGCAGGAGCCCCAGGAGAAGCCCCGGGTTGCTCCGAGCCATGGAAGCTGGGCGGTTGAGGTGTGGATTGGGGAATGGCACTACTGGTGATCACTGAGAGGTGGGGGAGAAGAGCCTACCCCGTTATGTTGGGGGTGAACTGGCAACGGGTCCCACACGTCAGTGGATGGACATGACACGGCCTGCCAAGGACCCCACGTGTCGGTGAGCCTTGTGTGTTTCAGTGTGTGCATAGTTTGCAACTCCCACCGAGCTGTGGTGTCCCCCAAATAACCTAGCGGCGGCGGCGGCGGCGGCGGTGATGGATGAGCTGGGTGGAGGCGGCGGGAAGAAGGGCAAGGCATGGCCCTGGTGGCTTGGAGCGAGTGCGGCCCAGATCACCGGCGCGCTGGTTTGGTTCCGGCGAGGCAAGGGCGGCAGCGACATGACGATGCCGTTCAGGGCGTTCGCCGTCGCCTCGCTCTTCGTCGGCGCCGGCGCCACGACCGTCACCGCCGGAGTGTCCGCGGCGGGCGTCGGATCGGTAAGTCGCCGGAGCCAAAACCCCCCGCATCCGTGTGACGGATTCTCGATCTGGATGCGGCAAATTTTACACCGTGCGTCTGTGTTCTCTGTATCTGCAGGTGGAGGAGATGAAGGGCTTGGGCGCGAGGATCCGGAAGTGGAGCAGAGTTCCTCCTCGCCGGGTGGAGGGAGGCGAGTAGCAGTACTGCCATGGATTTGATCTACTGCTAGAGCGGCAAGAGTTTCCATGTGAGGATCAAGATTGCTTCACATGATCACACATTTGGGAGATGCAAATCAATAATCACATCTGTACTGTACTACTACTCTGTAGGAGTAACTTTGTAGCGAAAGCTTGTTTACTCGAATTTTGATCCTGCCTTCTGGAATATAGCCATTGTACTCGTCTCCCAGATTGAAACTGAAACTGCTTGTTTAATTTTTTTTGGTGATGTTATCTGACGAATGTCAGCCGGAAAGGGGTTTGTTTCCTCACAGTTGCTTCGCGAGATCAGATGGTGGCAATTTTAAACGAAAAATACCTTCTTGTCATTTCCTCCTAGCAAATGTGGTTTTGAAGAAATTAGCATTCCCTCACGGTTAAAATTGTCAGCAAAATCGTTCTAAATATCCCCCCCCCCCTACTAGAGAATGTTCGACGGCTAAGAGGGTCCTAAATTTTAGTGAAATCCTTTTTTTAATAGAGATAAAGGATGTTTAAGAAAAACACAGTATAATTGAAGTTGCTCATAGTATACACGAGCATACACTCGCCCGTATGAACTCACACATGCACACCCTTGAGCACCTTTGAGAAACTGAGAAGAACATCGCGGGATGCCTGAAATAAATTCAGGAATAATGCGAGCACCAATGTCAAGTTTAGACTTGAATCCTGATGGGCTAGGGATATCACTGTTCTCCTAACCATCCAACCATAGGTTGGTTTGCAAAAATTTCTTTCGGCACAACAATTAGCATGGTTGGGGCTAAACGGGTCATGATTGCTTTGGTGCTTTGCTAGGGGGTACAGCATCTCCAGTCGGACCCCTACTACGCCCCACCCCCTTTCAGATTTGGGCTGCCCGGACATGTACATAACATCATATCTAACAGGTTAAATTAATCCTAAACCCCTTCAAATCGTCTTCAACCCTTGCCCTACATGCCATCTTCCTCTCTTCTTTCTCTCTACAATGCCCGTAGCCAAGCTCTGACGCTGTGTTGAACCCGCGATGTCCCCACCACGAGCCCCAAACCTCTCCCGGACATCCTTGCCGTGCCAGACACGAGCACCACGCCGGTATGTCCTACTACACCGGACATACACCTCGCTTGCTATGTGTTCGATGAAATATCCGAGCTGTGTTTTGTAGATTCTTTTACTCATTTTGTAGGCAAACGAGTTCGTCGGATGATGATTTTGATTACAAGGAACTTGATGACTACATATTCAAAGAGTTCATCGATTCGTTCGATTTAGACACCAATGATGACGAGAAGCTGACATGATGGTGATGATGAGCATCCATATGTTGTTGATGAGTATGTCCGGATGGGAGGAGAGTACATGCATTGAGGCCATGGAGAAATTTTCCTACACTGTGGTGAGGATGTTTCAACCGGAGTACTAGAGAGAACAAAATGCCACGGGCGAAGGGCAGCCACACACATGATTTTGAGAAGCCTGGAATACATGTCCGCCTCCCGAAACAAGATGCAGATCATTTTGTGAAGTTTCTAGAGATGCACCGCATTTTCGAGATACATAGGTGCACATGCACTACTCAATGGACTTGTGGAACATATGTAAATTCATAGTGGAAATCACTGAATTTTGTGCCCTTCGAACCAATTTTATGTTTGAACTATGAATTTTTCTTTCATAATAAATTTTTTTTGTGTGTGTGTGTTATATTCATTGTTAAGTGTATTCATATAATTTAATGACGACGGTTCACGAAACCTGTTTTATCAACCTATGGACTCCTGTAGATGACAGAGTCCCTGAAGCAAATTGGTTCAGGATTCTAAGGTTAGAAAAGAGTTACCACTCAAGGGAGGAACATGATATGTGGAAGGCTATCCTGGTGGCTCAAGACTGACCAGTCCATTCTTCCTTCCCCTGCTGATGAAATATTATCTGAAGGATAAGCAGCAAAATACATCACACTCTCATCAACATAAACCCACAAGTCAGCCTGATGCATCTTCTAATGATCAAGAGGTTCAAATGATCTCAGTTTTGCCCAAGATGCTAGCTTGCCAAAGTGTTCCTCGAGCTTAGCAACCGAAGATCTGGACAAGGCTTAATTTACGTCATGGATTTGAGAATTTGAAAAATGAGGGTGTGGTTGCCGGGGTGGGAATATAGGGGATGGATGTCTCGTGTCCGTG
>NC_041382.1:675520199-675564428 GCF_002162155.2 Triticum dicoccoides | reverse complement strand
GGGAGGGGGGGCAAAGCGAAAGTATGAACAACTAGGAGGGCAAAGAATTGATTTTTTTTACTTATCTAAGCCATGCATAGTAAATTTTCTTCATTGTTTTATCTAGGGCTGGGAGGGGGGCACGACCCCCTCTGACTTGTACTAAGCTCCGCCACTGCCTGAGAACAAGGTTGAAGGGTGGTGTCAATGTTAGGCATGCAACGGATTTGAGATTTGAGAAGCACGGAGACGGTCCTCACTTAATATGCCACAATGACTATGGCTCCCCTAGTGGCGGGCCTCTTCCTCGACTCACAAAGCGCACATGGCGAATTGGCGATGATGTTCCTTGGTGTCTGATGACGACAAGCGGCAAGGAAGACGGTTGCAAAAAAACTCCAAGGGCTTTGTTGCAGCTAAATTTTCCGTGGTTCTTTCTACAAATATGTCCTCCCTCCATGTCTCGTGATTTCCACGAGTACATGCTGTAATTTGACATTTACCCAATGGCATGCAGAAATTTCTTTAAAAAAAGGAAAAATGAATTTTGGTTGAAATGAAATAACCGGAAGGCGGCTATACTTTCTCTTCCGCTACGATGATTGCAATTGCAAGAAAAGATCTTGCGCACGAAGGCACGCGGAGTGGCGAGTTTAGACAGAGAGAGCATCCAGGCCAGGCCAGGGCCGTGGAAATCGGGGTTCGTGGGTGGGGGCGTGAGGCGGTTACCCGCGAGGTCGTGCGCCCGCTCCCCTCTCGAATAAAGCCCGACCGTCCGATCCCCGCCCGACGCTCCCCGTCGCGCCACGCGCACCGCTACACCCCCTGTCCACACCCCATAGAAGTTACAGAAAGGGCCGCGCCTCTTGCGGGGCACTACTCGCACGCGCTGCGTCTGCCGTCTTCTCTCCTCTCGATCGGCTGATCAGGCAGGGCAATGGCGCGAGCACCCGGCGGCGCCGCCCGTCGGAGGGGCGGCAGGCGGGACGGCGGCGGCGAGGCGGTGCGGAAGGGGCCGTGGATGGCGGAGGAGGATGCGGTGCTGCTGGAGCACGTCCGCACGCACGGCCCGCGCGACTGGAGCTCCATTCGATCCAAAGGCGCCCTGCAGCGCACCGGCAAGTCCTGCCGCCTGCGCTGGGTCAACAAGCTCCGGCCCAACCTCAAGACGTACGTATGCAGCAACCGCCATTTCTATCCATTTCCTCCTCCTCCTCCTCCTCCTTCTTCTTGGCACTGTTCAATCGCGCTGTGCTTCGGTTGAACTTGTGTATGTGCGCACGTTCTAAGAAGTCAGGCTGCATCAGCGCTATTATAATCCAATTTACCCTAGTTTTCATCGCTGATTAACAATGACCCTTGCCCGGCACTAATTGTCTGACCGGCAAGAACAGAGACAGCAAGTGACAACGATTGTTTTCTACTAGAGATGATTACCAACAAATGCATCTTTTAACGAACTGTTAACAAGAAAATGGCCAGATGAGAGAGGCAACGACAGTGATGTGCACAGCATCGTGTTATCCTCTGCAACTTGCGCTATCAACCTTGGCTGAGAATTCACAACGGCAGTGCAATTGCAACCTGACATTTTTTTTGCTGAAGTGGCTGCAAGTTCTCCGCCGACGAGGAGCGGGTGGTGATCGAGCTGCAGGCGCAGTTCGGCAACAAGTGGGCGAGGATCGCCACCTACCTGGCGGGCAGGACGGACAACGACGTCAAGAACTTCTGGAGCACCCGCCAGAAGCGGCTCGCCAGGCTGCTGCGCGCGCCTCTCCGCGCCCGGCCCAGCAAGACCAGGAGCAGCAACACCAAAGCGCCCGCATCCTCTCTCGAGTCCGCCATGGTGAGTACGTACTCGCAAAGTTGCAGTTTACCGTTCGAATTCTTCAGATAAAATTGTCATCTATCTACTGTAATGCATTCACAGATTTACTGAACTTGCTCGGCACGCACTCGTTTCTCTGTCTGAAACTCTGAATTTTGAACGCCAGGGTTCTTGCCATGATCATGTTCCGTCCGTGGGCAACTCCTCCGGCGGCCAAAGCTTCCCGGCTGCACCGCCCATGGAGCACCAGGACACCGCGCGAATCTCGCATGATCAGATGTGCTCTGGATTCCTCAGTTTCGAGCCATTGCCGCTGCAGGCAGCAGCACCGTCCACCACCGAAGGAGAAGCGAGCTCGTCGAACGCAGCTTATTACCAGTTAGCCCCAGAGTCGTCGTTTTATCATCATCCCTACCATCTGCTAGAATTCCCGGGCTTGCCGGAGAGATGCGGCGTCGATCCCGGCTTCGTCGGAGCGAGCGCCATGGATGATCTCGCGTACCACGACCTGCTTCCGCCTCTGCATCCTGCGCCGATGATGATGCCGTTCTTCGGTATGGAGTATTCGCGTGATGGCATCAAGGTCGAGACTCGGGAAAACTTCTTCGACGACCTGCCCCCGGACGTGTTCGACTCTTTTGATCAGGTGCCGCCGCCGTTCTCGCCGTCGGCGACCAACTCTGAACTCTAAGTAATGTTGGATGGGCTCTAATTGGACTACCTGTTCTGGCACAGCTGACTGGTAGTGTTACCTACTGATGAGTGTTGTAGTGTAGCCTAGGTTCCAACCGACTTGCGTTCTTCCAATGCATCGAGTTGGAACTTGTTTTCGAAGTGTTGCCAAGTAGATGCAGTTAGTATGGTGTGTAAGTGTTTCTGAAATTTAGTACACTATATGCTATGTGAATATATTTATTTGGTATAAATGAACACTCTTATCTTTGGGAAGGATCATCATGGCCGGTAATTCTACACTGAGCCCACATGCTCATTTGCTCCACATGGACAGTAAATTTAAATAAAAATAATTCAAAAAATGCACTTTTTGGCATAGAGGATGCTCAAGTGCACTAGATGCGTGCAAATTTCGTGGTTAACTGGCATTCGGGGAGATATCGGTAACAAAGACAAGCAGTGCTCTTTTTAAAAATTTCTTTGACAACCGAATTTTATTTTGCCGAGAGATCTTTGAATGTCATTTCACCACGAATTTTTGCACACACCTAGCGCACTCGGGCATATTCAATGCCAAAAAAATTCAGATTTTTTTAATTCTTCTACTATTTTATTTGAATTTACTGCTCACGCCCAGATGCACCTAGACACTAAATCGCCGCTTCCCATCGTAATAATTATGTGGTCAATAAGTTCCAGAATCTGGTAGGTACATTCATAGATTTAATTTTTCTCTGGTCATGTAGCATAAATAGTTTTTCTTAGGAAATCAAGAAGTTATGAATCTATGTATTTAGCGACCAAGATCATATGATTTTAGAGAGAGCATGCTTGCAATGTCCACAATCTTATAAGGGTGTAGTCTAGTGTTGTAAGGTTCGAAAACATGATAATCTCCTATGTTGTATGGCCAATACATGAACGATTTTTCTCAAAGTATTAGAATATATATTGAAATGTGCATGGATATTTCTTATGAAAAATGCAGTCTTCTAGAGAAAAAAATCAACTTTTCTATTAAAACATGAATATATTTCCGTACATAAAAGTATTAAACAGGATATGAATAATTCATTTCAAATATATTAAAAATTATATCATGATACATGAACACTTTCCATTTTGTAATATACTCCCTCAGTTCCTAAATACTCCCTCCGTTCCTAAATATTTGTCGGAGCAAAATGAGTGAATCACACTCTAAAATATGTCTATATACATCCGTATGTGATAGTCCATTTAAAATCTCTAAAAAGACAAATATTTAGGAACCGAGGGAGTATAAGTCTTTTTAGAGATTCCACTACAAACTACATACGGATGTATATGGACATATTTTAGAGTGTAGATTCACTCATTTTACTTTGTATATAGTCCATAGTGAAATCTCTAAAAAAACTTATATTTAGGAACGGAGGGAGTATGATTTTTCGGTATGTAAAATGATTCGACATTTATTTAAAATTCTGCTAAATAAAAAAATCTAAAACATATGAAAAATAATTATGAGTTACTAGGCTGTGACCAATGTTGAGCACCTTTTTCTTCTTTTAAGAGGGACAGACAGAAACCGGTTCCTATTTGACGCTAACTGCGACAATTTTGATAAGTCGCACAAGGCCAGTGACCTATCTAGCAGAGTGAGCCAGACCATTTAGCCTGGAACGCGCTACAGGAATCCAGGGTTTCAATACCTCCTTGAAGGCGTTTTTTCGGGTTTTACCGAATTTTCCCAGTTTCATTTTCGTAATTCTTTAAAAATCATTGGTTTCTTAATTTTTTTGAATTTTCCAAAACTGTGCCCAAAATATAAAAAAATCAGGGTTTTTACAAAATATTCATGTTATGTAAATGAATACTCAATTTTTATACAGTTGTTCTACAAATTTTTGGAATCATCTAGCGCAATTGAGCATCTTTGATGCCAAAAAAATCAGATTTTTTTTTTTGAATTCTTCTACTATTTTATTTGAATTTACTGCTCACGCCCAGATGCACCTAGATACTAAATCGCCGCTTCCCATCATAATAATTATGTGGTTAATAAGTTCCAGAATCTGGTAGGTACATTCATAGATTTTTTTTTCTCTGGTCATGTAGCATAAATAATTTTACTTAGGAAATCAAGAAGTTATGAATCTATGTATTTAGCGACCAAGATCATATGATTTTAGAGAGAGCATACTTGTAATGTCCACAATCTTATAAGGGTGTAGTCTAGTGTTGCAAGGTTCAAAAACATGATAATATCCTGTTTTTCTTTCTTTCTGCTTTCTATTTTTCATTTTCTTTCCATATTGTTTAAATTATTATGTATATGCCTTTAAAATTTAAATTTTCAGTTATGTTTTCCTTTCATGGCCAATACATGAACGTTTTTTCTCAAAGTATAAAAAGATATATTGAAATGTGCATGGATATTTCTTATGAAAAGTGCAGTCTTTTAGCGAAAAAAATGAACTTTTCTAAACTAGTATGTACACACGTGCAATGCACGTCTTAACAGTATTGTTCCTATGATTCTAGTAAAAGGAAAAAAAACATATAGTACTTTGCAACGAATTCAGAGCAAAAATAAATATTGTTGGTGTATGCATGCACAAATGAAGTAATAAAAAATTGGTAATTGGCATGATACAATGCCTATGGCCTAGTGACACCCAAAAATTTCGATAGGGGAAAAATTGAAGATTTACATGGTGAAACCCACTAATTGTTTGTTTTTGTTTATTCTCCTAGACAATATATCTCTCGTACTCGGCCAAGGGCGGAGCCAGGATTTAGATACGAGGGAGGCGAAAAGCCAATGTTCACAAAAGTTACGGAACATCGGGATATGTTAGGTCTCACGATAGCATTGATGACAAATTATCAAAATATATTTCTAGAACTACAAAAGAATGTTACATTTCCGTTAACTTAAATTGAGCTCTAAAACCAGAAGTGTTGAACAAGTTGATAATGTGAACTTTACAACTATTTTTCTTTGCAATCATGTATGTCAAGGAAAATTGTCTTCACTATATTTCAAAAATATGTCTTGAAGACAACTGGAAGAGAATTAAAGCAATTAGCATTTAACATTAATGCTTTTTGCCACTGTCATTCGTATGGTGATTTATGCCATGAATTATAAAGTGATGGTTTTTTGCTAATGAAAATTGGTATTGTGGTGGTCTTTACATTTCACTGGGCTGCAGCAAAAAACGCCGTAAGTAGTCCAGTCGAACACGCACGTAGATCAATCAATCGATTAATTGTCCAAGGGAAAAACAATAGTTAGCCACACCTACATGTATGGGTCACTCGGCTTTGGTCTTCTCTATATTCGGTATAGTTGGTTCCATGAATATATTTTTGTACAGACTAATGATGCAATTAGCTGCGGTTATTAGCCGTTGTACAGTATAGAACCTGCTAAAATGTTCACTCTCCGCCCCTGTCTCGGCTCTTTGCCTGATGCACTGGCACATGCAACATGGCGAGAAGAGAGGAGGTGTGACGTGATTGTTCTAGAACCTAGAAGATGCAAGTGAAGAGAGGAGGTGTGACGTGATTGTTCCAGAAACCAGCAGATGCAAGTGTGGGTTACTGTTTACTGCGAATCCGTTGAGTCTCAACCATTAGATTTATGAGATCAGCGGCTAGGATTGATGATGTTGCTACAATTCAAAATTCATACACTATATAGTAGTATAGATACATGAATATATTTCCGTACACAAAAGTATTAAACAGGATATGAATAATTCATTTCAAATATATTAACAATTTTATCATGATACATGATCAGTTTCCATTTTGTAACATAAGATTTATGGGTATGTAAAATGATTCGACATTATTCAAAATTCTGCTAAATAAACAATTCGAAAACATATGAAAAATAATTATGAGTTACTAGGCCGTGACCAATGTTGAGCACATTTTTCTTCTTTTAGGAGGGACAGAGAGAAACCGGCTCCTATTTGTCGCTAACGGCGATAATTTTTATAAGTCGCACCAGCCTAGCGAGCTAACAAGAAGAGTGAGCCAGCCCCTTTAGCCTAGAACGCGCTACAAGAATCCAGAGTTCGAAAACCTTCTAGAAGGCGCTTTTTCGGGTTTGACCGGATTTTCCCAGTTTCATTTTCATAATTCTTTAAAAAATCATTGGTTTCTTAAAATTGTTTTGAATTTTGCAAAAATTGTGCCGAAAATATAACTAATCAGGGTTTCTAGAAAATATTAATGTTGTGTAAATGAATACTCAATTTTTATACAGTTGTTCTAAGAATTTTTGCACGCACCTAATATTGGAAATATGCCCTAGAGGCAATAATAAAATGGTTATCATTATATTTCCTTGTTCATGATAATTATCTATTGTTCATGCTATAATTGTGTTATCCGGAAATCGTAATACATGTGTGAATACATAGACCACAACACGTCCCTAGTGAGCCTTTAATTGACTAGCTCGTTGATCAATAGATGGTTACGGTTTCCTGACCATAGACATTGGATGTCATTGATAACGGGATCACATCATTAGGAGAATGATGTGATGGACAAGACCCAATCCTAAGCATAGGTCAAGATCGTGTAGTTCATCTGCTAAAGTTTTTCTAATGTCAAGTATCTTTTCCTTAGACCATGAGATTGTGCAACTCCCGGATACTGTAGGAATACTTTGGGTGTGCCAAACGTCACAACGTAACTGAGTGACTATAAAGGTGCACTACGGGTATCTCCGAAAGTGTCTGTTGGGTTGGCACGAATCAAGACTGGGATTTGTCATTCCGTATGACAGAGAGGTATCTGTGGGCCCACTCGGTAAGACATCATTGTAATGAGCTCAATGTGACTAAGGGTTGGTCACGGGATGATGTGTTACGGAACAAGTAAAGTGACTTGTCAGTAACGAGATTGAACGAGGTATTGGGATACCGACGATCGAATCTCAGGCAAGTAACGTACCGATTGACAAAGGGAATTGTATACGGGATTGCTTGAATCCTCGACATCGTGGTTCATCCGATGAGATCATCGTGGAACATGTGGGAGCCAACATGGGTATCCAGATCCCGTTGTTGGTTATTGGCCGGAGAGTTGTCTCGGTCATGTCTGCATGGTTCCCGAACCCGTAGGGTCTACACACTTAAGGTTTGATGACGCTAGGGTTATTAGAAGACTTGTATGTGACTATTGAATATTGTTCGGAGTCCCGGACGAGATCCCGGACGTCACGAGGAGTTTCGGAATGGTCCGGAGGTGAAGATTTATATATAGGAGGTTGTCATACGATCACCGGAAAGGTTCGGGGGCATATCGGTATTGTACCGGGGCCACCGGAGGGGTTCCGGGGTTCCACCGGGAGGGGCCACCTCCCTCGGAGGGCCTCATGGGCCGTAGAGGAAAGGGAACCAGCCCCAAGTGGGCTGGGCGCGTCCCCCCTTGGGCCCATGCGCCTAGGGTTGGGGGGGAACCCTAGAGGGGGCGCCCCCTTGCTTGGGGGGCAAGCCACCCCCTTGGCCGCCGCCCCCCTCTAGATCTCATCTAGAAGGGGCCGGCCCCCTTCCTCCTTCCCCTATAAATAGAGGGGCAAGAGGAGGGCTGCATACCACATAAAAGGCGCAGCCCCTCCCCTCCCCAACACCTCTCCTCCTCCGTTAAGAGCTTGGCGAAGCCCTGCCGGAGTACTGCCGCTCCACCATCACCACGCCGTCGTGCTTCTGTTGGAGCTCTCTTCCTCAACCTCTCCCTCCTCCTTGCTGGATCAAGGCGTGGGAGACGTCTCCGCTCCATACGTGTGTTGAACGCGGAGGTGCCGTCCGTTCGGCGCTAGGATCATTGGTGATTTGGATCACGTCGAGTACAACTCCATCAACCATGTTCTCTTGAACGCTTCCGCTTGCGATCTACAAGGGTATGTAGATGCACTCCTCTCCCTCTCGTTGCTAGATGACTCCATAGATTGATCTTGGTGATGCATAGAAAATTTTAAATTTCTGCTACGATCCCCAACAGTGGCATCATGAGCCAGGTTTATGCGTAGTTCCTATGCACGAGTAGAACACAAGTTGTTGTGGGCGTCGATTTTGTCAATTTACTTGTCGTTACTAGTCTTATCTTGATTCGGCGACATCGTGGGATGAAGCGGCCTGGACCGACCTTACACGTACGCTTACGTGAGACTGGTTCCACCGACTGACATGCACTAGTTGCATAAGGTGGCTAGCGGGTGTCTTTCTCTCCCACTTTAGTCGGATCGGAATCGATGAAAAGGGTCCTTGTGAAGGGTAAATAGAAATTGGCATATCACGTTGTGGTTTTGGCGTAGGTAAGAAACGTTCTTGCTAGAACCTATAGCAGCCACGTAAAACTTGCAACAATAATTAGAGGACGTCTAACTTGTTTTTGCAGCATATGCCGTGTGATGTGATATGGCCAAAAGGATGTGATGAATGATATATGTGATGTATGAGATTGATCATGTTCTTGTAATAGGAATCACGACTTGCATGTCGATGAGTATGACAACCGGCAGGAGCCATAGGAGTTGTCTTAATTTATTTATAACCTGTGTGTCAACATAAACGTCATGTAATTACTTTACTTTATCGCTAACCGTTAGCCATAGTAGTAGAAGTAATAGTTGGCGAGACAACTTCATGAAGACACGATGATGGAGATCATGATGATGGAGGTCATGGTGTCATGCCGGTGACGATGATGATCATGGCGCCCCGAAGATGGAGAACAAAAGGAGCAAAATGATATTGGCCATATGATGTCACTATTTGATTACATGTGATGTTTATCATGTTTTACATCTTATTTTCTTAGAATGACGGTAGCATAAATAAGATGATCCCTCGCAATCAAGAAAATTCCCCCCCTAACTGTGCATCGTTGCTAAGGTCCGTTGTTCCGAAGCACCACGTGATAATCGGGTGTGATAGGTTCTAACGTTCGCATACAACGGGTGTAAGCCAGATTTACACACGCAATACACTTAGGTTGACTTGACGAGCCTAGTATGTACAGACATGGCCTCGAAACACGGAAGACTGAAAGGTCGAACATGAGTCGTATAGAAGATACAACCAACATGAAAATGTTCACCGATGATGACTAGTCCGTCTCACGTGATGATCGGACATGGCCTAGTTGACTCGGATCATGTATCACTCAGATGACTAGAGGGATGTCTATCTGAGTGGGAGTTCATTAAATAATTTGATTAGATGAACTTAATTATCATGAACATAGTCTAAAAATCTTTGCAATATGTCTTGTAGATCAAATGGCCCACGCTAATGTTGCCCTCAACTTCAACGCGTTCCTAGAGAAAACCAAGCTGAAAGACGATGGCAACAACTACACGGACTGGGTCCGTAACCTGAGGATTATCCTCATAGCTGCCAGGAAAGCATATGTTCTTGATGCACCGCTAGGTGAAGCACCTGTTTTCCCTGCAGAACAAGACATTATGAATGCTTGGCAGACGCGTAGTGATGATTGCTCCCTGGTTCAGTGCGGCATGCTTTACAGCTTAGAACCGGAGCTCCAAAAGCGTTTTGAGCAACACGGAGCATATGAGATGTTCCAAGAGCTGAAAATGGTTTTCCAAGCTCATGCCCGGGTCGAGAGATATGAAGTCTCCGACAAGTTCTACAGTTGTAAGATGGAGGAGAATAGTTCCGTCAGCGAGCACATACTCAAAATGTCTGGGTTGCACAACCGCTTGTCTCAGCTGGGAGTTAATCTCCCGGATGATGTGGTCGTTGACAGAATCCTTCAGTCGCTCCCACCTAGCTACAAGAGCTTTGTGATGAACTTCAATATGCAGGGGATGGAAAAGACCATTCCCGAGGTATATTCAATGCTGAAATCAGCGGAGGTGGAAATCAGAAAGGAACATCAAGTGTTGATGGTGAATAAAACCACTAAGTTCAAGAAAGGCAAGGGTAAAAAGAACTTCAAGAAGGACGGCAAGGGAGTTGCCGCGCCCGGTAAGCAAGCTACCGGGAAGAAGCCAAAAAATGGACCCAAGCCTGCGACTGAGTGCTTTTATTGCAAGGGAAACAGTCACTGAAAGCAGAACTGCCCCAAGTACTTAGCGGATAAGAAGGCCGACAATACCAAAGGTATATGTGATATACATGTTATTGATGTGTACCTAACCAGCACTCGTAGTAGCTCCTGGGTATTTGATACTAGTGCAGTTGCTCATATTTGTAACTCAAAACAGGAACTGCGGAATAAACGAAGACTAGCGAAGGACGAGGTGACGATGCACGTCGGGAATGGTTCCAAGGTCGATGTGATCGTCGTCGGCACACTACCTCTACATTTACCTACGGGATTAGTTTTAAACCTCAATAATTGTTATTTAGTACCAGCTTTGAGCATGAACATTGTATCTGGATCTCGTTTAATGCGAGATGGCTACTCATTTAAATCTGAGAATAATGGTTGTTCTATTTATATGAGAGACATGTTTTATGGTCATGCTCCGCTGGTCAATGGTTTATTCTTATTTAATCTCGAACGTGATGTTACACATATTCATAGTGTGAATGCCAAAAGGTGTAAGGTTGATAATGATAGCCCCACATACTTGTGGCACTGCCGCCTTGGTCACATTGGTGTCAAACGCATGAAGAAACTCCATGCAGATGGACTTTTGGAGTCTCTTGATTATGAATCATTTGACACGTGCGAAACCATGCCTCATGGGAAAAATGACCAAGACTCCGTTCTCCGGAACAATGGAGCGAGCAACCAACTTATTGGAAATCATACATACTGATGTGTGCGGTCCAATGAGTGTTGAGGCTCGCGGTGGCTATCGTTATGTTATCACCCTCACTGATGACTTGAGTAGATATAGGTATGTCTACTTTATGAAACACAAGTCTGATACCTTTGAAAAGTTCAAGGAATTTCAGAGTGAGGTTGAGAATCAACGTGACAGGAAAATCAAGTTCTTACGATCAGATCGTGGGGGAGAATATTTGAGTCACGAATTTGGCATGTACTTAAGGAAATGTGGAATAGTTTCACAACTCACGCCGCCTGGAACACCACAGCGTAATGGTGTGTTCGAACGTCGTAATCGCACCCTATTGGATATGGTGTGATCTATGATGTCTCTTACCGATCTACCGCTATCACTTTGGGGTTATGCTATAGAGACTGCCGCATTCACTTTAAATAGGGCTCCATCGAAATCCGTTGAGATGACACCGTATGAATTGTGGTTTGGTAAGAAACCTAAGTTGTCGCTTCTGAAAGTTTGGGGATGCGATGCTTATGTCAAGAAACTTCAACCTGAAAATCTCGAACCCAAATCGGAAAAATGCGTCTTCATAGGATACCCTAAAGAAACTATTGGGTATACCTTCTACCTTAGATCCGAAGGCAAGATCTTTGTTGCCAAGAATGGATCCTTTCTAGAGAAAGAGTTTCTCTCGAAAGAAGTAAGTGGGACGAAAGTAGAACTTGATGAAGTATTGCCTCTTGAACCGGAGAGTGGCGCAGCTCATGAAAATGTTTCTGAGGTGCCTGCACCAACTAGAGAGGAAGTTAATGATGATGATCATGAAACTTCATATCAAGTTGCTACTGAACTTCGTAGGTCCACAAGGACGCGTTCCGCACTAGAGTGGTACGGCAACCCTGTCCTGGAAATCATGTTGTTAGACAATGGTGAACCTCCGAACTATGAAGAAGCAATGGCGCGCCCAGATTCTGACAAATGGCTGGAAGCCATGAAATCCGAGATAGGATCCATGTATGAAAACGAAGTATGGACTTTGACTGACTTGCCCGATGATCGGCGAGTCATAGAAAATAAATGGATCTTTAAGAAGAAGACAGACGCAGATGGTAATGTGACCATCTATAAGGCCTGGCTTGTCGCTAAGGGTTATCGACAAGTTTAAGGGGTTGACTACGATGAGACTTTCTCACCCGTAGTGAAGCTGAAGTCTGTCCGAATCATGTTAGCAATTTCCGCATTCTATGATTATGAGATATGGCAAATGGACATCAAAACAACATTCCTTAATGGTTTCCTTAAGGAAGAATTGTATATGATGCAGCCGGAAGGTTTTGTCGATCCTAAGAATGCTGACAAGGTGTGCAAGCTCCAACGCTTAATCTATGGGCTGGTGCAAGCATCTCGGAATTGGAACATTCGATTTGATGAGATGATCAAAACGTTTGGGTTTACGCAGACTTATGGAGAAGCTTGTGTTTACAAGAAAGTGAGTGGGAGCTCTGTAGCATTTCTCATATTGTATGTGGATGACATACTATTGATGGAAAATGATATAGAATTCTTGGAAAGCATAAAGGCCTACTTGAACAAGTGTTTTTCAATGAAGGACCTTGGAGAAGCTGCTTATATATTAGGCATCAAGATCTATAGGGATATATCGAGACGCCTCATTGGTCTTTCACAAAGTACGTACCTTGACAAGATATTGAAGAAGTTCAATATGGATCAGTCCAAGAAGGGGTTCTTGCCTGTATTGCAAGGTATGAGATTGAGCACGGCTCAATGCCCGACCACGGCAGAAGATAGAGAAAAGATGAGTGTCGTCCCCTATGCCTCGGCCATAGGGTCTATCATGTATGCCATGTTGTGTACCAGACCTAATGTAAACCTTGTCGTAAGTTTGGTAGGAAGGTACTAAAGTAATCCCGGCATGGAACACTGGACAGCGGTCAAGAATATCCTGAAGTACCTAAAGAGGGCTAAGGATATGTTTCTCGTTTATGGAGGTGACGAAGAGCTCGTCGTAAAGGGTTACGTCGATGCTAGCTTCGACACAGATCTAGATGACTCTAAGTCACAAACCGGATACGTGTATATTTTGAATGGTGGGGCAGTCAGCTGGTGTAGTTGCAAGCAAAGCGTTGTGGTGGGATCTACATGTGAAGCAGAGTACATGGCAGCCTCGGAGGCAGCACAAGAAGCATCTGGATAAAGGAGTTCATTACCGACCTAGGAGTTATTCCCAATGCGTCGGGCCCGATAACTCTCTTATGTGACAACACTGGAGCTATTGCCCTTGCGAAGGAGCCCAGGTTTCACAGGAAGACCAGACATATCAAGCGGCGCTTCAACTCCATTCGTGAAAATGTTCAAAATGGAGACATAGATATTTGTAAAGTGCATACGGACCTGAATGTCGCAGATCCGTTGACTAAACCTCTTCCTCGAGCAAAACATGATCAACACCAGAACTCTATGGATGTTCGATTCATCACAATGTAACTAGATTATTGACTCTAGTGCAAGTGGGAGACTGTTGGAAATATGCCCTAGAGGCAATAATAAAATGGTTATTATTATATTTCCTTGTTCATGATAATTGTCTATTGTTCATGCTATAATTGTGTTATCCGGAAATCGTAATACATGTGTGAATACATAGACCACAACACGTCCCTAGTGAGCCTCTGGTTGGCTAGCTCGTTGATCAATAGATGGTTATGGTTTCCTGACCATGGACATTGGATGTCATTGATAACTGTTGGCGATCGTAGCAGAAATTTAAAATTTTCTACGCATAACCAAGATCAATCTATGGAGTAATCCAGCAACGAGGGGAAGGAGAGTGCATCTACATACCCTTGTAGATCGCTAAGCGGAAGCGTTCAAGTGAATGGGGTTGATGGAGTCGTACTCTTCGTGATCCAAATCACCGATGATCCTAGCGCCGAACGGACGGCACCTCCGCGTTCAACACATGTACGGAACGGAGACGTCTCCCACGCCTTGATCCAGCAAGGAGGAGGGAGAGGTTGAGGAAGAGAGTCCAACAGCAGCACGACGGCGTGGTGGTGATGGAGTGGCAGTTCTCCGGCAGGGCTTCGCCAAGCTCATGCGAAGGAGGAGGGGTATTGGAGGGGAGGGGCTGCGCCAGGGGAAGGGTGCGGCTGCCCTCTCTCTCCCTCACTATATATAAGGGGAAGGAAGGAGGGGGAGGTTCCCTAGGGTTCCCTACGGGAGGGGCGGCGGCCACAGGGGAAACCCTAGATGGGTTTGGGCGCCCCCACCCCCTAGGAAACTTGCCCCCCAAGCCGGGAGGGGCGGCTGCCCTAGGGGTGGCGCCCCCACCTCTCCTGGTTCCGTGAGATGGGGTGGGAGGGGCGCTCAGCCCCTTAGTGGGCTGATGTGCCCTCTCCCCTTGGCCCATAAGGCCCCTTTCGGACACGCTGGTCATCACCTGGTACCCCAGGAACAATTCCGGACTCCAATACCCTTCGTCCAATATACCGATCTTCACCTCCGAACCATTCCGGAGCTCCTCGTCATGTTCGGGATCTCATCCGGGACTCCGAACAACCTTCGGTGACCACATACTATTTCCCATAACAACTCTAGCGTCACCGAACCTTAAGTGTGTAGACCCTATGGGTTCGGGAACCATGCAGACATGACCGAGACAACTCTCCGGCCAATAACCAACAGGGGGATCTGGATACCCATGTTGGCTCCCACATGTTCCACAATGATCTCATCGGATGAACCACGATGTCGAGGATTCAATCAATCCCGTATACAATTCCCTTTGTCCAGCGGTATTGTACTTGCCCGAGATTCGATCGTCGGTATCCGATACCTTGTTCAATCTCGTTACCGGCAAGTCTATTTACTCGTTCCGTAACACATCATCCCGTGATCAACTCCTTGGTCACATTGTGCACATTATGATGATGTCCTACTGAGTGGGCCCAGAGATACCTCTCCGTTTACACGGAGTGACAAATCCCAGTCTCGATTTGTGCCAACCCAACAGACACTTTCGGAGATACCTGTAGTGTACCTTTATAGCCACCCAGTTACGTTGTGACGTTTGGCACACCCAAAGCACTCCTACGGTATCCGGGAGTTGCACAATCTCATGGTCTAAGGAAATGATACTTGACATTAGAAAAGCTTTAGCAAACGAACTACACGATCTTGTGCTAGGCTTAGGATTGGGTCTTGTCCATCACATCATTCTCCTAATGATGTGATCCCGTTATCAATGACATCCAATGTCCATGGTCAGGAAACCGTAACCATCTTATTGATCAACGAGCTAGTCAACTAGAGGCTTACTAGGGACATGGTGTTGTCTATGTATCCACACATGTATATGAGTTTCCTATCAATACAATTCTAGCATGGATAATAAACGGTTATCATGAACAATGAAATATAATAATAACCAATTTACTATTGCCTCTAGGGCATATTTCCAACAGTTTCCCACTTGCACTAGAGTCAATAATCTAGTTCACATCGCCATGTGATTAACACTTACAGGTCACATCGCCATGTGACCAACATCCAAGAGTCTACTAGACTCAATGATGTAGTTCACATCACTATGTGATAAACACTCAAAGAGTTCTGGGTTTGATCATGTTATGCTTGTGAGAGAGGTTGTAGTCAACGGGTCTTGCCATATTCAGATCCCTATGTATTTCGCAAAACTTTATATCGTAGATGCTACTACCACGTTCCACTTGGAGCTATTCCAAATTATTGCTCCATTATACGTATCCGGTATCTCTACTCAGAGTTATCCGGATAGGTGTTAAGCTTGCATCGACGTAACTCTTTATGTCGAACTCTTTATCACCTCCATAACCGAGAAACATTTCCTTATTCCTCTAATGATAATTTTGACTGCTATCTGGTGATCCACTCCTAGATCACCTTTGTACCCTCTTGCCAGACATGTGGCAAGGCACACAATAGGTGCGGTACTTCAGCATGGCATACCGTATAGAGCCTATGACAAGAGCATAGGGGACGACCTTCGTCCTTCCTCTTTCTTCTGCCGTGGTCAATCTTCGAGTCTTACTCAACTTCACACCTTACAACTCAGGTAAGAACCCCTTCTTTGACTGATCTATTTTGAACTCCTTCAAAAACATGTCAAGGTGTGCGTTCTTTGAAAGTATCATCAGACGTCTTGATCTATTTATATAGATCTTGATGCCCAATATGTAAGCAGCTTTATCCAGGTCTTCCTTTGAAAATCACTCCTCAAACAACCGTTTATGCTTTCCAGAAATTCTACATTATTTCAGATCAACAATATGTCATCCACATATACTTATCAGAAATGTTGTAGTGCTCCCACTCACTTTCTTGTAAATACAAGTTTCTAGCAAACATTGTATAAACCTAAAAGCTTTGATCACTCCATCAAAACATATATTCCGATTCCGAGATGCTTGCTCTAGTCCATAGAAGGATTGCTGGAGCCAGCATACCTTTTAGCATCCTTAGGATCGACAAAACCTTTTATTGTATCACATACAACTTTTCTTACGAAAACTTGGTAAGAAAATTTGTTTTGACATCCATCTGTAAGATTTCATAATCGAAAAATACAGCTAATGCTAACATGATTCCGACAGACTTAAGCATCGCTACGGGTGAGAAATTCTCATCGTAGTCAACTCCTTGAACTTGTGAAAAGACTCTTTCCCACAAGTCGAGCTTCATAGACGGTAACATTACCGCCCACGTCCGTCTTCTTCTTAAAGATCCATTTATCTCAATGGCTTGCCGATCATCGGGCAAGTCCACCAAAGTCCATACTTTGTTCTGATATATGGATCCTATCTCGGATTTCATGGCTTCTAACCATTTGTGGGAATACAGGCCCACCATCGCTTCTCCATAGCTCGTACGTTCATTGTTGTCTAACAACATGATATCTAAGATAGGATTACCGTACCACTCAGGAGTAGTACATATCCTTGTCGACCTACGAGGTTCGATAGCAACTTGATCCGAAGCTTCATGATCACTATCATTAACTTCCTATTCAACAGACGTAGGCGCCACAGAAAACATCTGTCTGTGCTGCATCACTCTCTGGTTGAAGTAAAGGTTCGACAACCTCATCAAGTTCTATCTTCCTCCCACTCAATTCTTTCGAGAGAAACTCCTTCTCGAGAAAGGACTCGTTCTTAGCGACAAACAATTTGCCCTCGGATCTGAGATAGAAGGTATACCCAAGTGTCACCCTTGGGTATCCTATGAAGATGTGTTTGTCCGCTTTGGGTTCAAGCTTCTCCGGCTGAAGCCCTAAGCATCGCATCCCCAAACATTAAGAAACGACAACTTTGGTTTCTTGCCAAACCAATGTTCATATGACGTTGTCTCAACGGACTTAGATGGTGTCCTATCTAAAGTGAATGCAGCTGTCTCTAACGCATAACCTCAAAATGAAAACGGTAGATTGGTAAGAGACATCATAGATCGCACCATATCTCATAGGGTTCGATTACGACGTTCGGACACACCATTACCTTGTGGTGTTCCAGGTGGCTTCAACTGTGAAACAATTCCACAATGTCTTAAGTGATTGCCAAACTCATAACTCAGAAAATCACCTTTTGATCATATCGTAGGAACATGATCTTATTGTTATGATGATTCTTAACTTCACTCTGAAATCGCTTGAACTTTTCAAACGTTTCAGACTTGTGCTTCATTAAGTAGATATATCTATATCTACCCAAATCGTCAGTGAAGATGAGAAAATAGCGATATCCACCGCATGCTTCAATTCTCATTGGATCACACGCATCAGCATGCATGATTTCCAACAAGTCACTTGCCCGTTTCATTGTACCTGAAAACGGGGTCTTAGTCATCCTGCCCATGAGGCATGGCTCGCATGTGTCAAGTGATTCAAAATCAAGTGACTCCAAACATCCATCGACATGGAGTTTCTTCATGCATCTTACGCCAATATGACCTAAGCGGCAGTGCCACGAGAAAGTGGTACTATCATTATTAACTCTACATCTTTTGGCGTGAACATGTGTATTACCACGACCGAGATTCAATGAACCATTCACATAGGGTGCATGACCATGAAAGGTATCATTCATGTAAACAGAATAACCATTATTCTCTAACTTAAATGAATGACTATATTGCAATGAACATGATCTAATCATATTCATGCTCAATGTAGACACCTGATAACATTTATCTAGGTTCAATACTAATCCCGAAGGCAGATGGAGCGTGCAATGGTGATCTCATCAACTTTGGAAACACTTCCAACACACATCGTCACCTCGCCCTTAGCCAGTCTCCGTTTTGTCCGTAGCTTTTGCTTCAAGTCACCAATAATAGTAACTGAACCGGTATCCAATACCCAGGTGCTACCAGGAGTACTAGTGATGTACACATTAATAACACGTATATACTTTGAAGTTGCCAACCTTCTTATATACCATGCATTTGGGGTAATTCCGCTACCAGTGACCGTTCCCCTTACAATAGAAGCACTTAGTCTCGGGTTTGGGTTCAACCTTGGGTTCCTTCACTGGAGAGACAACTGGTTTGCCATCCATGAAGTTTCCCTTCTAGCCCTTGCCCTTCTTGAAACCAGTGGTCTTGTTAAACCATCAACACTTGATTCTCCTTCTTGATTTCTACCTTTTGCGGTCTTAAGCACCGCGAACAGCTCCGGGATCAACTCCATCCCTTGCATGTCATAGTTCATCACGAAGATCTAGTAGCTTAGTGATAGTGGCCAGAGAACTCTATCAATCACTATCTTATCTGGAAGTTTAACTCCCACTTGATTTAAGTGATTGTAGCATCCAGACATTCTGAGCACATGCTCACTAGCTGAGCTATTCTCCTCCATCTTGTTGGCAAAAGAACTTGTCAGAGGTCTCATACCTCTCAACACGGGCATGAGCCTGAAATCCCCATTTCAACTCTTGGAACATCTCATATGTCTTATGGCGTTCAAAACGTCATTGGAATCCCGATTCTAAGCCGTAAAGTATGGTGCACTAAACTATTAAGTAGTCATCAGGATGTGTCTGTTAGGTGTTCACAACATCCACAGACGATGTTGTAGGGGTTTGCACATCAAGCGGTGCATCAAAGACGTAAGCCTTCTGTGTAGTAGTGAGGATACTCCTCGGACTACGGACCTAGTCCGCATCATTGCTTACAATATCTTTCAACTTGGTCTTTCTCTCGGAACGTATTGAAACAGGGAGCTACAACGTGAGCTATTCATCTACAACATATTTGCAAAGACAATTTAGACTATGTTCATGATAATTTAGTTCATCTAATCAAATTAATTTAATGAACTCCCACTCAGATAGACATCCCTCTAGTCATCTAAGTGAAACATGATCCGAATCGACTAGGCCATGTCCGATCATCACGTGAGACAGACTAGTCATCAACGGTGAACATCTCATGTTGATCGTATCTTCTATACGACTCATGTTCGACCTTTCGGTCTTCCGTGTTCCGAGGCCATGTCTGTACATGCTAGGCTCGTCAAGTCAACCTAAGTGTTTCGCATGTGTCCCGAGGCCATGTCTGTACATGCTAGGCTCGTCAACACCTGTTGTATTCGAACGTTAGAATCTATCACACCCGATCATCACGTGGTGCTTCGAAACGACAAACCTTCGCAACGGTGCACAATTAGGGGGAACACTTTTCTTGAAATTTTAGTGAGGGATCATCTTATTTAAGCTACCGTCATTCTAAGCAAATAAGATGTAAAACATGATAAACATCACATGCAATCAAATAGTGACATGATATGGCCAATATCATTTTGCTCCTTTTGATCTCCATCTTCGGGGCTCCATGATCATCGTTTTCACCGGCATGACACCATGATCTCCATCATCATGATCTCCATCATCGTGTCTTCTTGAAGTTGTCTTGTCATCCATTACTTCTACTACTATGGCTAACGCTTTAGCAATAAATTAAAGTAATTACATGACGTTTATATTGACACGCAGGTCATAAATAAATTAAGACAACTCCTATGGCTCCTGCCGGTTCTCATACTCATCGACATGCAAGTCGTGATTCCTATTACAAGAACATGATCAATCTCATACATCACATATATCATTCATCACATCCTTTTGGCCATATCACATCACAAGGCATATGCTGCAAAAATAAGTTAGACGTCCTCTAATTGTTGTTGCAAGTTTTTACGTGGCTGCTATAGGTTTCTAGCAAGACGTTTCTTACCTATGCCAAAACCACAACGTGATATGCCAATTTCTATTTACCCTTCATAAGGACCCTTTTCATCGAATACGATCCGACTAAAGTGGGAGAGACAGACACCCGCTAGCCACCTTATGCAACTAGTGCATGTCAGTCGGTGGAACCAGTCTCACGTAAGAGTACGTGTAAGGTCGGTCCGGGCCGCTTCATACCATGATGCCGCCGAATCAAGATAAGACTAGTAACGGCAAGTAAATTGACAAAATCGACGCCCACAACTGCTTTGTGTTCTACTCGTGCATAGAAACTACGCATAGACCTAGCTCATGATGCCACTGTTGGGGATCGTAGCAGAAATTTAAAATTTTCTACGCATCACCAAGATCAATCTATGGAGTAATCTAGCAACGAGGGGAAGGAGAGTGCATATACATACCCTTGTAGATCGCTAAGCGGAAGCATTCAAGTGAACGGGGTTGATGGAGTCGTATGTTGGGGAACGTTGCAGAAAACAAAAATTTTCCTACGGTTTCACCAAGATCCATCTAGGAGTTCATCTAGCAACGAGTGATTAGATGCATCTACGTACCTTATAGATCGCGAGCGGAAGCGTTCAAAGAACGGGGATGAGGGAGTCGTACTCGACGTGATTCGAATCACCAAAGATCCTAGCACCGAACGGACGGCACCTCCGCGTTCAACACACGTACAGAACAGCCACGTCTCCTCCTTCTTGATCCAGCAAGGGGGAAGGAGAGGTTGAGGGAGATGGCTCCAGCAGCAGCACGACGGCGTGGTGGTGATGGAGCTGCAGTACTCCGGCAGGGCTTCGCCAAGCACTATGGAGGAGGAGGAGGTGTTGGAGAGGGAGAGGGAGGCACCAAAGGTCAAGGTAAGAAGTCCTCCATCTCCCCACTATATATAGGAGGGCCAAGGGGGGGCGCCGGCCCTAGGAGATCAAATCTCCTAGGGGGGTGCGGCCAAGGGGAGGAATCCCTCCTCCCCAAGGCACCTAGGGGTGCCTTCCCCTTTTGGGACTCTTCCCCCCTTGAAACCCTAGGCGCATGGGCCTCTTAGGGCTGGTGCCCTTGGCCCATGTAGGCCAAGGAGCACCCCCTACAGCCCATGTGTCCCCCCGGGACAGGTGGCCCCACCCGGTGGACCCCCGGGACCCTTCCGGTGGTCCCGGTACAATACCGGTGACCCCAAAACTTGTCCCGATGCCCGAAATAGCACTTCCTATATATAATTCTTTACCTACGGACCATTCCGGAACTCCTCGTGACGTCCGGGATCTCATCCGGGACTCCGAACAACATTCGGGTTACTGCATATACATATCCCTACAACCCTAGCGTCACCGAACCTTAAGTGTGTAGACCCTACGGGTTCGGGAGACATGTAGACATGACCGAGATCGTTCTCCGGTCAATAACTAACAGCGGGATCTGGATACCCATGTTGGCTCCCAAATGCTCCTCGATGATCTCATCGGATGAACCACGATGTCGAGGATTCAAGCAACCCCGTATACAATTCCCTTTGTCAATCGGTATGTTACTTGCCCGAGATCCGATCGTCGGTATCCCAATACCTCGTTCAATCTCGTTACCGGCAAGTCACTTTACTCGTACCATAATGCTTGATCCCGTGACCAGACACTTGGTCACTTTGAGCTCATTATGATGATGCATTACCGAGTGGGCCCAGTGATACCTCTCCGTCATACGGAGTGACAAATCCTAGTCTTGATCCATGTCAACCCAACAGACACTTTCGGAGATACCCGTAGTATACCTTTATAGTCACCCAGTTACGTTGTGACGTTTGGTATACCCAAAGCACTCCTACGGTATCCGGGAGTTACACGATCTCATGGCCTAAGGAAAAGATACTTGACATTGGAAAACTCTAGCAAACAAACTATACGATCTTGTGCTATGTTTAGGATTGGGTCTTGTCCATCACATCATTCTCCTAATGATGTGATCCCGTTATCAATGACATCCAATGTCCATAGTCAGGAAACCATGACTATCTGTTGATCAACGAGCTAGTCAACTAGAGGCTTACTAGGGACATGTTGGTGTCTATTATTCACACATGTATTATGATTTCCGGATAACACAACTATAGCATGAATAAAGACAATTATCATGAACAAGGAAATATAATAATAATGCTTTTATTATTGCCTCTAGGGCATATTTCCAACAGTCTCCCACTTGCACTAGAGTCAATAATCTAGTTACATTATGATGAATCGAACACCCATGGAATTCTGGTGTTGATCATGTTTTGCTCTAGGGAGAGGTTTAGTCAACGGATCCGCTACATTCAGGTCCGTATGTACTTTACAAATCTCTATGTATCCATCTTGAACATTTTCACGAATGGAGTTGAAGCGACGCTTGATGTGCCTTGTCTTCTTGTGAAACCTGGGCTCCTTGGCAAGAGCAATAGCTCCAGTGTTGTCACAGAAGAGCTTGATCGGCCCCGACGCATTGGGTATGACTCCTAGGTCGGTGATGAACTCCTTCACCCAAATTGCTTCATGTGCTGCCTCCGAGGCTGCCATGTACTCCGCTTCACATGTAGATCCCGCCACGACGCTCTGCTTGCAACTGCACCAGCTTACTGCCCCACCATTCAAAATATACACGTATCCGGTTTGTGACTTAGAGTCATCCAGATCTGTGTCGAAGCTAGCGTCGACGTAACCTTTTACGACGAGCTCTTCGTCACCTCCATAAATGAGAAACATTTCCTTAGTCCTTTTCAGGTACTTCAGGATATTCTTGACCGCTGTCCAGTGTTCCTTGCCGGGATTACTTTGGTACCTTCCTACCAAACTTACGACAAGGTTTACATCAGGTCTGGTACACAACATGGCATACATAATAGAACCTATGGCTGAGGCATAGGGGATGACACTCATCTCTTCTATATCTTCTGCCTTGGTCGGACATTGAGCTGAGCTCACACCTTGTAACACAGGCAAGAACCCCTTCTTAGACTGATCCATATTGAACTTCTTCAATATCTTATCAAGGTATGTGCTTTGTGAAAGACCTATGAGGCGTCTTGATCTATCTCTGTAGATCTTGATGCCTAATATATAAGCAGCTTCTCCAAGGTCCTTCATTGAAAAACTCTTATTCAAGTAGGCCTTTATGCTGTCCAAGAGTTCTATATCATTTCCCATCAAAAGTATGTCATCTACATATAATATGAGAAATGCTACAGAGCTCCCACTCACTTTCTTGTAAACACAGGCTTCTCCATAAGTCTGCGTAAACCCAAACGCTTTGATCATCTCATCAAAGCGAATGTTCCAACTCCGAGATGCTTGCACCAGCCCATAAATCGAGCGTTGGAGCTTGCACACCTTGTCAGCATTCTTAGGATCGACAAAACCTTCCGGCTGCATCATATACAATTCTTCCTTAAGGAAACCATTAAGGAATGCCGTTTTGACGTCCATTTGCCATATTTCATAATCATAGAATGCGGCAATTGCTAACATGATTCGGACGGACTTTAGCTTCGCTACCGGTGAGAAAGTCTCATCGTAGTCAACCCCTTGAACTTGTCGATAACCCTTAGCGACAAGCCGAGCTTTATAGATGGTCACATTACCATCTGCGTCTGTCTTCTTCTTAAAGATCCATTTATTTTCTATGGCTCGCCGCTCAACGGGCAAGTCAGTCAAAGTCCATACTTCGTTTTCATACATGGATCCTATCTCGGATTTCATGGCTTCTAGCCATTTGTCGGAATCCGGGCCCGCCATCGCTTCTTCATAGTTCGAAGGTTCACCGTTGTCTAACAACATGATGTCCAAGACAGGGTTGCCGTACCACTCTGGTGCGGAACGTGTCCTTGTGGACCTTCAAATTTCAGTAGGAGCTTGATCAGAAGTATCTTGATCATCATCAATAACTTCCTCTCTAGTCGGTGCAGGCACCTCAGGAACATTTTCTTGAGTTGCTCCCTTTTCCGGTTCAAGAGGTAATACTTCATCAAGTTCTACCTTCCTCCCACTTACTTCTTTCGAGAGAAACTCCTTCTCTAGAAAGGATCCATTCTTGGCAACAAAGATCTTGCCTTCGGATCTGAGATAGAAGGTATACCCAATAGTTTCTTTAGGGTATCCTATGAAGACGCATTTTTCCAATTTGGGATCGAGCTTTTCAGGTTGAAGTTTCCTGACATAAGCATCGCATCCCCAAAATTTTAGAAACGACAGCTTAGGTTTCTTCCCAAACCACAATTCAAACGGTGTCATCTCAACGGATTTCGACGGAGCCCTATTTAAAGTGAATGCGGCAGTCTCTAAAGCATAGCCCCAAAAAGATAGCGGGAAATCGGTAAGAGACATCATAGATCGCACCATATCTAATAGAGTGCGATTACGACGTTCGGACACACCATTACGCTGAGGTGTTCCAGGCGGCGTGAGTTGTGAAACTATTCCACATTTTCTTAAGTGTGTACCAAACTCATGACTCAAGTATTCTCCTCCACGATCTGATCGCAGGAACTTGATTTTTCTGTCACGTTGATTCTCAACCTCACTCTGAAATTCCTTGAACTTTTCAAAGGTCTCAGACTTGTGTTTCATTAAATAGACATACCCATATCTACTCAAGCCATCAGTGAGGGTGAGAACATAACGATAGCCACCGCGAGCCTCAACACTCATTGGACCACACACATCAGTATGTATGATTTCCAATAAGTTGGTTGCTCGCTCCATTGTTCCTGAGAACGGAGTCTTGGTCATTTTACCCATAAGGCATGGTTCGCACGTGTCAAATGATTCGTAATCAAGAGACTCTAAAAGTCCATCAGCATGGAGCTTCTTCATGCGTTTGACACCTATGTGACCAAGGCGGCAGTGCCACAAGTATGTGGGACTATCATTATCAATCTTACATCTTTTGGTACTCACACTATGAACATGTGTAGCATTACGCTCGAGATTCATTAAGAATAAACCATTTACCATCGGAGCATGACCATAAAACATATCTCTCATATAAATAGAACAACCATTATTCTCGGATTTAAATGAGTAGCCATCTCGTATTAAACGAGATCCTGATACAATGTTCATGCTCAAACTTGGCACTAAATAACAATTATTGAGGTTCAAAACTAATCCCGTAGGTAAATGAAGAGGCAGCGTGCCGACGGTGATCACATCGACCTTGGAACCATTCCCGACGCGCATCGTCACCTCGTCCTTCGCCAGTCTCCGCTTATTCCGCAGCTCCTGCTTTGAGTTACAAATGTGAGGAACTGCACCGGTATCAAATACCCAGGAGCTACTACGAGTACTGGTAAGGTACACATCAATTACATGTATATCACATATACCTTTTGTTTTGCCGGCCTTCTTGTCCACTAAGTATTTGGGGCAGTTCCGCTTCCAGTGACCACTCTCCTTGCAATAAAAGCACTCAGTCTCGGGCTTGGGTCCATTCTTTGGCTTCTTCCCGGCAGCTTGCTTGTCGGGCGCGGCAACTCCCTTGCCGTCCTTCTTGAAGGCTTTCTTACCCTTGCCCTTCTTGAACTTAGTGGTTTTATTCACCATCAACACTTGATGCTCCTTTTTGACTTCTACCTCTGCTGATTTCAGCATTGCAAATACTTCAGGAATGGTCTTTTCCATCCCCTGCATATTGAAGTTCATCACAAAGCTCTTGTAGCTCAGTGGAAGCGACTGAAGGATTCTGTCAATGACCGCGTCATCTGGGAGATTAACTCCCAGCTGAGTCAAGCGGTTATGTAACCCAGACATAGTGAGTATGTGCTCACTAACAGAACTGTTTTCCTCCATCTTACAGCTGAAGAACTTGTCGGAGACTTGATATCTCTCGACCCGGGCATGAGCTTGGAAAACCATTTTCAGCTCTTCGAACATCGCATATGCTCCGTGTCTCTCAAAACGCTTTTGGAGCCCCGGCTCTAAGCTGTAAAGCATGCCGCACTGAATGAGGGAGTAGTCATCGGTACGAGCCTGCCAAGCGTTCATAACGTCTTGTTCTGCAGGGAGAACAGGTGCATCACCTAGCGGTGCTTGTAGGACATAATCTTTCTTGGCAGCTATGAGGATGATCCTCAGGTTCCGGACCCAGTCCGTGTAGTTGCTGCCATCGTCTTTCAGCTTGGTTTTCTCTAGGAACGCGTTGAAGTTGAGGACTACGTTGGCCATTTGATCTACAAGACATATTGTAAAGATTTTAGACTAAATTCATGATAATTAAGTTCATCTAATCAAATTATAATGAACTCCCACTTAGATAGACATCCCTCCAGTCATCTAAGTATAACATGATCCGAGTTAACTAGGCCGTGTCCGATCATCACGTGAGACGGACTAGTCAACGTCGGTGAACATCTTCATGTTGATCGTATCTTCTATACGACTCATGCTCGACCTTTCGGTCTTCTGTGTTCCGAGGCCATGTTTGTACATGCTAGGCTCGTCAAGTCAACCTAAGTGTTTTGCATGTGTAAATCTGTCTTACACCCGTTGTATGTGAACGTTAGAATCTATCACACCCGATCATCACGTGGTGCTTCGAAACAACGAACTATCGCAACGGTGCACAGTTAGGGGGAACACTTTCTTGAAATTATTATGAGGGATCATCTTATTTACTACCGTCGTTCTAAGTAAACAAGATGCAAAAACATGATAAAACATCACATGCAATCAAATAATAATAGTGACATGATATGGCCAATATCACATAGCTCCTTTGATCTCCATCTTGGGGCTCCATGATCATCTTGTCACCGGCATGACACCATGATCTCCATCATCATGATCTCCATCATCATGTCTCCATGAAGTTGCTCGCCAACTATTACTTCTACTACTATGGCTAACGCGTTTAGCAATAAAGTAAAGTAATTGACATGGCGTTTCTCAATGACCCGCAGGTCATACAAAAAATATAGACAACTCCTATGGCTCCTGCCGGTTGTCATACTCATCGACATGCAAGTCGTGATTCCTATTACAATAGCATGAACATCTCATACATCACATATAGATCATTCATCATTCATCACAACTTTGGCCATATCATATCACAAAGCACTTGCTGCAAAAACAAGTTAGACGTCCTCTAATTGTTGTTGCAAGTTTTACATGGCTGAAGTAGGGTTCTAGCAAGAACGTTTTCTTACCTACGTGAAAGCCACAACGTGATTTGTCAACTTCTATTTACCCTTCATAAGGACCCTTTTCATCGAATCCGCTCCAACTAAAGTAGGAGAGACAGACACCCGCCAGCCACCTTATGCAACTTGTGCATGTTAGTCGGTGGAACCGGTCTCACGTAAGCGTACATGTAAGGTTGGTCCGGGCCGCTTCATCCCACAATACCGTTGAAGCAAGATAAGACTAGTAGCAGCAAGAAAGTTGACAACATCAACGCCCACAACAAATTGTGTTTTACTCGTGCAAGAGAACTACGCATAGACCTAACTCTGATACCACTGTTGGGGAACGTTGCAGAAAACAAAAAATTTCCTACGGTTTCACCAAGATCCATCTAGGAGTTCATCTAGCAACGAGTGATTAGATGCATCTACGTACCTTGTAGATCGCGAGCGGAAGCGTTCAAAGAACGAGGATGAGGGAGTCGTACTCGACGTGATTCGAATCACCGAAGATCCTAGCACCAAACGGACGGCACCTCCGCGTTCAACACACGTACGGAACAGCCACGTCTCCTCCTTCTTGATCCAGCAAGGGGGAAGGAGATGTTGAGGGAGATGGCTCCAGCAGCAGCACGACGGCATGGTGGTGATGGAGCTGCAGTACTCCGGCAGGGCTTCGCCAAGCACTATGGAGGAGGAGGAGGTGTTGGAGAGGGAGAGGGAGGCACCAAAGGTCAAGGTCAGAAGTCCTCCATCTCCCCACTATATATAGGAGGGCCAAGGCGGGGCGCCGTCCCTAGGAGATCTAATCTCCTAGGGGGGTGCGGCCAAGGGGAGGAATCCCTCCTCCCCAAGGCACCTAGGGGTGCCTTCCCCTTTTGGGACTCTTCCCCCCTTGAAACCCTAGGCGCATGGGCCTCTTGGGGCTAGCGCCCTTGGCCCATGTAGGCCAAGGCGCACCCCCTATAGCCCATGTGGCCGCCCGGGACAGGTGGCCCCACCCGGTGGACCCCCGGGACCCTTCCGGTGGTCCCAGTATAATACCGGTGACCCCGAAACTTGTCCCGATGCCCGAAATAGCACTTCCTATATATAATTCTTTACCTCTGGACCATTCCGGAACTCCTCGTGACGTCCGGGATCTCATCCGGGACTCCGAACAACATTCGGGTTACTGCATATACATATCCCTACAACCCTAGCGTCACCGAACCTTAAGTGTGTAGACCCTACGGGTTCGGGAGACATGTAGACATGACCGAGATCGTTCTCCGGTCAGTAACCAACAGCGGGATCTGGATACCCATGTTGTCTCCCACATGCTCCTCGATGATCTCATCGGATGAACCATGATGTCGAGGATTCAAGCAACCCCGTATACAATTCCCTTTGTCAATCGGTATGTTACTTGCCCGAGATCCGATCGTCGGTATCCCAATACCTCGTTCAATCTCGTTACCGGCAAGTCACTTTACTCGTACCATAATGCATGATCCCGTGACCAGACACTTGGTCACTTTGAGCTCATTATGATGATGCATTACCGAGTGGGCCCAGTGATACCTCTCCGTCATACGGAGTGACAAATCCCAGTCTTGATCCATGTCAACCCAACAGACACTTTCGGAGATACCCGTAGTATACCTTTATAGTCACCCAGTTACGTTGTGACGTTTGGTATACCCAAAGCACTCCTACAGTATCCGGGAGTTACACGATCTCATGGTCTAAGGAAAAGATACTTGACATTGGAAAACTCTAGCAAATGAACTATACGATCTTGTGCTATGTTTAGGATTGGGTCTTGTCCATCACATCATTCTCCTAATGATGTGATCCCGTTATCAATGACATCCAATGTCCATAGTCAGGAAACCATGACTATTTGTTGATCAACGAGCTAGTCAACTAGAGGCTCACTAGGGACATGTTGGTGTCTATTATTCACACATGTATTACGATTTCCGGATAACACAATTATAGCATGAATAAAGACAATTATCATGAACAAGGAAATATAATAATAATGCTTTTATTATTGCCTCTAGGGCATATTTCCAACATCGTACTCGTCGTGATCCAAATCACCGATGATCCTAGCGCCGAACGGACGGCACCTCCGCGTTCAACACACGTACGGAACGGAGACGTCTCCCACGCCTTGATCCAGCAAGGAGGAGGGAGAGGTTGAGGGAGAGAGTCCAACAGCAGCACGACGGCGTGGTGGTGATGGAGTGGCAGTTCTCCGGCAGGGCTTCGCCAAGCTCACGCGGAGGAGGAGAGGTATTGGAGGGGAGGGGCTGCGCCAGGGGAAGGGTGCGGCTGCCCTCTCTCTCCCTCACTATATATAGGGGGAAGAGAGGAGGGGGAGGTGCCCTAGGGTTCCCTAGGGGAGGGGCGGCGGCCACAGGGGAAACCCTAGATGGGTTTGGGCGCCTCCACCCCCTAGGAAACTTGCCCCCCAAGCCGGGAGGGGCGGCTGCCCTAGGGGTGGCGCCCCACCTCTCTTGGTTACGTGAGATGGGGTGGGAGGGGCTCTCAGCCCCTTAGTGGGCTGATGTGCCCTCTACCCTTGGCCCATAAGGCCCCCCAACGCTTGTCGGGGCCTCCGAAACCCCTTTCGGACACGCTGGTCATCACCTGGTACCCCCGGAACAATTCTGGACTCCAATACCCTTCGTCCAATATACCGATCTTCACCTCCGGACCATTCCGGAGCTCCTCGTCATGTCCGGGATCTCATCCGGGACTCCGAACAACCTTCGGTAACCACATACTATTTCCCATAACAACTCTAGCGTCACCGAACCTTAAGTGTGTAGACCCTACGGGTTCGGGAACCATGCAGACATGACCGAGACAACTCTCCGGCCAATAACCAACAGCGGGATCTGGATACCCATGTTGGCTCCCACATGTTCCACGATGATCTCATCGGATGAACCACGATGTCGAGGATTCAATCAATCCCGTATACAATTCCCTTTGTCCAGCGGTATTGTACTTGCCCGAGATTCGATCGTCGGTATCCGATACCTTGTTCAATCTCGTTACCGGCAAGTCTATTTACTCGTTCCGTAACACATCATCCCGTGATCAACTCCTTGGTCACATTGTGCACATTATGATGATGTCCTACTGAGTGGGCCCAGAGATACCTCTCCGTTTACACGGAGTGACAAATCCCAGTCTCGATTTGTGCCAACCCAACAGACACTTTCGGAGATACCTGTAGTGTACCTTTATAGCCACCCAGTTACGTTGTGACGTTTGGCACACCCAAAGCACTCCTACGGTATCCGGGAGTTGCACAATCTCATGGTCTAAGGAAATGATACTTGACATTAGAAAAGCTTTAGCAAACGAACTACACGATCTTGTGCTAGGCTTAGGATTGGGTCTTGTCCATCACATCATTCTCCTAATGATGTGATCCCGTTATCAATGACATCCAATGTCCATGGTCAGGAAACCGTAACCATCTTATTGATCAACGAGCTAGTCAACTAGAGGCTTACTAGGGACATGGTGTTGTCTATGTATCCACACATGTATATGAGTTTCCTATCAATACAATTCTAGCATGGATAATAAACGGTTATCATGAACAATGAAATATAATAATAACCAATTTATTATTGCCCCTAGGGCATATTTCCAACAATAACGGGATCACATCATTAGGAGAATGATGTGATGGACAAGACCCAATCCTAAGCATAGCGCAAGATCGTGTAGTTCGTCTGCTAAAGCTTCTATAATGTCAAGTATCTTTTCCTTAGACCATGAGATTGTGCAACTCCCAGATACTGTAGGAATACTTTGGGTGTGCCAAACGTCGCAACGTAACTGGGTGACTATAAAGGTGCACTACAGGTATCTCCGAAAGTGTTTGTTGGGTTGGCACGAATCGAGACTGGGATTTGTCACTTCGTATGACGGAGAGGTATCTCTGGGCCCACTCGGTAAGACATCATCGTAATGAGCTCAATGTGACTAATGGTTGGTCACGAGATGATGTGTTACGGAATGAGTAAAGTGACTTGTCGGTAACGAGATTGAACGAGGTATTGGGATACCGACGATTGAATCTCGGGCAAGTAACGTACCGATTGACAAAGGGAATTGTATACGGGATTGCTTGAATCCTCGACATCGTGGTTCATCCGATGAGATCATCGTGGAACATGTGGGAGCCAACATGGGTATCCAGATCCCGCTGTTGGTTATTGGCCGGAGAGTTGTCTCGGTCATGTCTGCATGGTTCCCGAACCCGTAGGGTCTACACACTTAAGGTTCGATGACACTAGGGTTATTAGGAAGACTTGTATGTGACTACCGAAGGTTGTTCGGAGTCCCGGATGAGATCTCGGACGTCACGAGGAGTTCTGGAATGGTCCGGAGGTGAAGATTTATATATAGGAGGTTGTCATACGGTCACCGAAAAGGTTCAGGGGCATATCAGTATTGTACCGGGGCCACCGGAGGGGTTCCGGGGGTCCACCGGGAGGGGCCACCTCTCTCGGAGGGCCTCATGGGCCGTAGAGGAAAGGGAACTAGCCCCAAGTGGGCTGGGCGCATCCCCCCTTAGGCCCAAGCGCCTAGGGTTGGGGGGGGGCCCTAGAGGGGGCGCCCCCGTTGCTTGGGGGGCAAGCCACCCCCTTGGCCGCCCCCCTCTAGATCTCATCTAGAGGGGGCCGGCCCCCTTCCTCCTTCCCCTATAAATAGAGGGGCAAGGGGAGCGCTGCATACCACATAAAAGGCGCAGCCCCTCCCCTCCCCCAACACCTCTCCTCCTCCGTTAAGAGCTTGGCGAAGCCCTGCCGGAGTACTGCCGCTCCACCACCATCATGTCGTCGTGCTGCTGTTGGAGCTCTCTTCCTCAACCTCTCCCTCCTCCTTGCTGGATCAAGGCACGGGAGACGTCTCCGCTCCATACGTGTGTCGAACGCGGAGGTGCCGTCCGTTCGGCGCTAGGATCATCGGTGATTTGGATCACGTCGAGTACGACTCCATTAACCCCGTTCTCTTGAACGCTTCCGCTCGCGATCTACAAGGGTATGTAGATGCACTCCTCTCCCTCTCGTTGCTAGATGACTCCATAGATTGATCTTGGTGATGCGTAGAAAATTTTAAATTTCTGTTACGATCCCCAACACCTAGCGCATTCGAGCATCTTGGATGCCAAAAAATTCAGATTTTTTCTGAATTCTTCTACTATTTTATTTTAATTTGCTGCTCACGCCCAGATGCACATAGACACTAAATCGCCGCTTCCCATCATAATAATTATGTGGTCAATAAGTTCCAGAATCTGATAGGTACATTCATAGATTTAATTTTTCTCTGGTCGTGTAGTATAAATAGTTTTACTTAGGAAATCAAGAAGTTGTGAATCTATGTATTTAACGACCAAGATCATATGGTTTTAGAGAGAGCATACTTGCAATGTCCACAATCTTACAAGGGTGTAGTCTTGTGTTGTAAGGTTCAAAAACATGGTAATCTCCTGTTTTTCTTTCTTTCTGCTTCCTATTTTTCATTTTCTTTCCATATTGTTTCAATTATTATGTATAAGCCTTTAAAATTTAAATTTTCAGTTATGTTTTCCTTTTATGGCCAATACATGAACCTCAGATTTTTTTTTTGAATTCTTCTACTATTTTATTTGAATTTACTGCTCACGCCCAGATGCACCTAGACACTAAATCGCCGCTTCCCATCATAATAATTATGTGGTTATTAAGTTCCAGAATCTGATAGGTACATTCATAGATTTTCCCAGTTTCATTTTGGTAATTCTTTAAAAATCATTGGTTTCTTAAAATTGTTTTGAAATTTGCAAAAATTGTGCCGAAAATATAATAAATCAGGGTTTCTAGAAAATATTAATGTTATGTAAATCAATACTCAATTTTTATACAGTTGCTCTAAGAATTTTTGCACGCACCTAGCGCATTCGAGCATCTTCGATGCCAAAAAAATCAGATTTTTTTCTGAATTCTTCTACTATTTTATTTTAATTTACTGCTCATGCCCAGATGCACCTAAACACCAAATCGTCGCTTCCCATCATAATAATTATGTGGTCAATAAGTTCCAGAATCTGATAGGTAAATTCATAGATTTTATTTTTCTCTGGTCATGTAGCATAAATAATTTTAGTTAGGAAATTAAGAAGTTATTAATCTTTGTATTTAGCAACCAAGATCATATGATTTTAGAGAGAGCATACTTGCAATGTCCACAATCTTATAAGGGTGTAGTCTAGTTTTGCAAGGTTCAAGAACATGATAATCTCCTGTTTTTCTTTCTTTCTGCTTTCTATTTTTCATTTTCTTTCCATATTGTTCCAATTATTATGTATATGCCTTTAAAATTTAAATTTTCAGTTATGTTTTCCTTCATGGCCAATACATGAACGTTTTTTTCTCAAAGTATCAAAATATATTGAAATGTGCATGGATATTTCTTATGTAAAGTGCAGTCTTTTAACGAACAAAAATGAGCTTTTCTATTAATACATGAATATATTTCCTTACACAAAAGTATTAAACAGGATATGAATAATTCATTTCAAATAATATTAACAATTTTATCATGATACATGAACACTTTTCATTTTTTAATATAAGATTTTTGGGTATGTAAAATGATTCGACATTATTCAAAATTCTGATAAATAAAAAATTCGAAAACATAGGAAAAATCATTATGAGTTACTAGGCCGTGACCAATGTTGAGCACCTTTTTCTTCTTTTAGGAGCGACAGAGAGAAACCGGTTCCTTTTTGTCGCTAACGGCGTCAATTATCATAAGTCGCACAAGCCTAGCGACCTAACAAGCAGAGTGAGCCAGCCCCTTTAGCCTGGAACGCACTACATGAATCCATAGTTTGAAAACCTTCTAGATGGCTGTTTTTCAGGTTTTACCGGATTTTCCCAGTTTCATTTTCGTAATTCTTTAAAAACCATTGGTTTCTTAAAATTGTTTTGAAATTTGCAAAAATTGTGCCGAAAATATAATAAATCAGGGTTTCTAGAAAATATTAATGTTGTGTAAATCAATACTCAATTTTTATACAATTGTTCTAAGAATTTTTGCACGCACCTAGCGCATTCGAGCATCTTCGATGCCAAAAAATTCAGATTTTTTTCTGAATTCTTCTACTATTTTATTTTAATTCACTGCTCACGCCCAGATGCACCTACACACCAAATCGTCGCTTCCCATCATAATAATTATGTGGTCAATAAGTTCCAGAATCTGATAGGTACATTCATAGATTTAATTTTTCTCTGGTCATGTAGTATAAATAGTTTATTTAGGAAATCAAAAGTTGTGAATCTATGTATTTAACGACCAAGATCATATGATTTAAGAGAGAGCATACTTGCAATGTCCACAATCTTACAAGGGTGTAGTCTTGTGTTGTAAGGTTCAAAAACATGATAATCTCCTGTTTTTCTTTCTCTCTGCTTTCTATTTTTCATTTTCTTTCCATATTGTTTCAATTATTATGTATATGGCTTTAAAATTTAAATTTTCAGTTATGTTTTCCTTTTATGGCCAATACATGAACCTCAGATTTTTTTTTTGAATTCTTCTACTATTTTATTTGAATTTACTGCTCACGCCCAGATGCACCTAGACACTAAATCGCCCCTTCCCATCATAATAATTATGTGGTTAATAAGTTCCAGAATCTGATAGGTACATTCATAGACTTTATGACCAATGTTGAGCACTTTTTTCTTCCTTTAAGAGGGACAGAGAGAAACCGGCTCCTATTTGTCGCTAACTGCGACAATTTTGATAAGTCGCACAAGGCTAGTGACCTAACTTGCAGAGTGAGCTAGCCAATTTAGCCTGGAACGCTCTACAGGAATCCAGTGTTTGAAAATCTTCTAGAAGGCGCTTTTTCTGTGTTTACCGAATTTTCCCAGTTTCATTTTCGTAATTCTTCAAAAATCATTGGTTTCTTAAAATTGTTTTGAATTTTCAAAAATTGTGCCCAAAATATAAAAAAAACAGGGTTTTTAGAAAATATTCATGTTGGGTAAATGAATACTCAATTATTATACAGTTGTTCTAAAATTTAGAACATCGACTTTTAAAAATAAAATGATTTTTCTGCAAACCAGAATTAAATCCAAAAAATCCTTAGAAAAATATAAAGAAATAGATAGCAGGAGTGTTTGCTACATGAGTCGGCATAGTCGGGGGTCGCTGTGCAATTGACCAACACTTGGTCGCACAGAGCGACACATAGGACCTCCCTGACAAAGCGGTATTTCCTATTCAACGTGTGTTGCTTCAAAAAAAATTAGGCTAAACACATGCTTTATTACTCAAGAATATTCTGAGGAATACAACCTATGTCTGGAGGTTGAAGCAGCCAAACATGGTGACCAATAGAAAGACTAAGCATGTATTTAGCGTGTCCAAATCGCCACTTCCCATAACAATAATTATGTGGTCCATAAGTTCCAGAATCTGGTAGGTACATTCATAGATTTTACTTTTCTCTGGTGATGTAGCATAAATAGTTTTACTTAGGAAATCAAGAAGTTATGAGTCTATGTATTTACCGACCGATATCATATGGTTTTAAGGAGAGCATACTTGCAATATCCACATTCTTATACGGGTGTCGTCCAGTGTTGTAAGGTCCAAAAACATGATAATCTCCTTTTTTTTCTTACTATTTTTCATTATGTATATGCCTTTAAAATTTCAATTTCCAGTTATGTTTTCCTTTTATGGCCAATACATGAACTTATTTTTCTCAAAGTATCAGAATATATACTGAAGTGTGTATGAATATTTTTTATAAAAAATGCAATCTTTTATAGAAAAATGAACTATATTGTTAATACATGAATATATTTATGTATACAAAAAGTATTAAACATGATGTGAATAATTCATTTAAAATATATTAACAATTATATCGTGATACATGAACATTTTCCATTTGTAATATAGGATTTTTCGGTATGTAAACTGATTAGACATTATTTAAACTTCTGCCAAATAAAAAGAATTTTTTCTAAAATATATGAAACATAATTATGAATTACTAGGCTGTGACCAATGTTTTGCACCTTTTTCTTCTTTTACGAAGGAGAGAACGAAACTGATAATTACTATTTGTCGCTAAATGCGACAATTTTGATAAGTCGCACAAGGCTAGCTACTGAGCAAGCCCATTTAGCCTTGAACGCGCTACACGAATCTAGGGATTAACCTTCTAGAAGGCTCTCTTTTTCAGGTTTTACCAGGTTTACCAAGTTTCATTTTAATAATTATTTAAAAATATTTGATTTCTTAAAATTGTTTTGCATTTTTAAAAATTAGCCCATAATATAAAAAAATCAGGATTTTTAGAAAATGTTCGTGTCGTTGAAATAAATGCTCAATTTTTGTATTGTTGTTCTGAAATTTAAAAAATAAAGTTTTAAAAATAAAATATTTTGGTATTTCCGGAAACAAAAATTAAATCCATAAAATCGTGGTAAAAAATGAAAAAAAGATTAGCAGGAGCGTTTGCTACATGAGTTGGCATATTCGGGGGTCACTGTGCAATTGACCAACACTTGGTCGCACAGAGCAACATATAGGACGTCCCGGACATAACGGCATTTCCTATTCAACGTGATTTGCTTCAAGTAGTCGCTGCTTGCTCGGTGCATGCAGCTTCGTTTTCAAGACTTAAACTCGTGACCTCATGGTCACAGGGCAGCAGCTTTACCACTGCGCTAAGGTCCTCCTTCTCACTTTTTTTTAAAAAAAATCTTTGCAAATTTATTAAAGAGTTCGGGTTTACAAAAATGTTTACAAAGTTAAAGAAAATGCCGTCCTTCTGAAAAGTATCTGTGTTTAAAAAAGGAATTTCAGAAATTGTTCTTAATTTTGAAATTTTGTTCATGTTTTTTTGGAAATGTGTGGAAAATCCAAAGAGTGCACAAAAATTTCAAAAAGTTAAGGACTATAAAATTTGTTCGTATTTTCAAAAAATGATTGGGCGTTTAAAATTTGGTGACGTTCTATTAAAAATTTCAAAAAGTTAAGGACTATAAAATTTGGTGACGTTCTATTAAAAATATCTTTTTTTCTAAAAAAAAAGGTTCGGTATAGTGCCGCAACCTGGTTCGCTACATTAGTTGGTTCTATTCGTTATAGCACATCAAATCAATTCGCTACCGTACTCGGTCCGGTTCCCCGCTCGATTCAGACCATGCACCAGTGGGCCAGCCACCTGTGCGGTTCCCCATCACACCTATCCGAAAAGAAATACTTCCTCCGTCCCAAAATTCTTGTCCAAGTCACAAATTTTGGGACGGCGGGAGTATAAGAGCGGTTAGATCACCAAAACGCTCTCATATTTTCTTTGCAGAGGAAAGTAGTTTACATGTTCATGCGTCTCCACTGACTCGGTGTGTTCGTTGAGACAAACTTGGACGCGTCTCTGTCCGAGTAGCTGAACCAGAGTATGAAATTACGGTGAAACAGTCAGTAAAGCTCCTGAACAACAAGCTTTTATGCTCATAGTGGAGTCTAAAGGTTGGCCAGAATACCAGAAACTGCTGGACCATACATCAGAAATCACATGGCTGGGTCTTTCCGGAAAGGCACGGCATAGCTCTAGCGATTTGCAGGTAAAGCAGACCATAAAAAGTGGGGAAGACTTGTAGAGGATCAGCACTTAGGTGAGCTCAATGAGATCAATTTTTTTGAAGATACAAAACATGTTTAAAAATTCTGAGAGAATTTGAAGGCACACATTCATGTGTGATGTACAAGCCCAAAAAGTTTCAGCTCCTAATTCGAACTACATTTAGAGGACCAAAAAAGACAAAATCAGATGTGAATAGTGTCAGGTACTATTCACCCAAACCTGGCACTATTCATACTCGAATTTGTCTTTCTTGAATCTCTAACTGTAGATCGAGTTTTGAGCTGATTTTTTTTAAGTTGTAGACATACCCCGCAGGCATGTTATACATTTTTTTTCAGAATTCTTTGGATTGTCTAAATATGAAATGTTTGGGTTGATCTTACGATCTCACCTAAAGGGCTGATTCTATACTCTAGTCTCCCCCCATAAAAAGTAACTGTTCTTGAGCAAATGTTACTTGGCTGTCTGCCATTGTAGCAGTGAGTGATCATAGAAAGGACCTGAACATCGTTGACAGCAGCACTCCTGATCCCTGAATTTGCTGAAACTCCAGTTAAATGTCTGAGCCACTTCCATCTAGGCTGCTGCCTGCTGCTAGCGCCGTTTCCGGAAAGGTACGGCAGAGCTCTAGTGATTTGCGGGTAAGCAGATCATATATTACTACAAAGCAACTGCTGTTCTTCAGCAAACGTTACTTTCGTTGTCTGCCATGGCACCAGTGAATGGTTTAAAGGACCTGAACATCGTTGACAGCAGCACTACTGACCCCTGAATTTGCTGAAACTCCAGCTGAACGCCTGAACGTTTAGGCGACTTCCATGTTCCATCCAGCCTGCTGCTGACACCATTTTGCAATCCTGCATTCCTGCTGCTGGTGCATTTCCTTTTTCGAAACTTGCTGCCAGTGCAGGTTTATTTGCATCTAAGCCCGCCACTTCTTTCTGTCAGACTGTCACCATCAGCCCGCTTCTCCTGCCCAAAGGTTTTTGTATTCGGCCCTGCTTCCATTACGCATGTGTTCGTTCGTCCAGAACTCCAGATCCGGTGTCCGAGTGCTGATGGCATGTGCTCAGGCTCCGCCATACAATACCGTTGCGCTGCGGCCAACTTGGTGTTGACCGAAGCATGCAAGAACTCTGGGAAATACTCCCTCCGTTCCTAAATATTTGTCTTTCTAGACATTTCAAATGACTACTATATACGAATATATGTAGACATATTTTAGAGTGTAGATTCACTCAGTTTGCTCCGTATATAGTCACTTGTTGAAATGCCTAGAAAGACAAGTATTTAGGAACGGAGGGAGTACTTGCTTGCAGAACAGTAGTCACTCTTCACTCGCTGGTACGTAATTACCACCACTAAGATGGTCAAGATGGTGGTTAAATGCGTCATCGGTTATGTAAAACTATGCGAGCACGCACGCTCTCCTTTGCCCGTCCATGGGCATGGTTAAATGCTCATCGGCCATCTTAAACTAGCACCACCACCGGTACCTAATTAGTACACACACACACAGCTGTTAACGGCATGGCCGTACCACTAAACTACGGTTGCAACAGCCTGTTGCCATCCGCTCCGCTTGACATTTAGAGAGGATCAGAATTCAGAAGATACCGATACTCCCCCTCTTGCTGCACATATATAAACTAGGACTGCAGGGGGGGCGTAGGAGGTGACGTGTGGCTCCTGTAGCTCATTGAACTGCCGGTAACCATTATATTATGGTAGTACTACGCAGTAATTTGCTGTTAGAACTTAGAACGGGGTGCGAGCAATGCATTGGCATTGGCATTGAATGGGGCTGCCGTTGGCATCTTGGACAGCTTGCAGTACCGTCGAGTAGTCCACAGCAGCTCATATAAAGACTGTTCATCTCTGTCCCTGAGGTCGCGATTAGTAGTAATGAATTGAGGCTCCCCCGGGGGTCAGAGCGACTATGCATGGTGGAGTAGTGAAGTGTGTAGTACTACTCGTGCGCCAGTGCGCAGCTGCTGGCTCCTTCCACTTCGGTACAGTCGTTAACCTCCGGTCATCAAGTTCTTGATCTCGCGTGCAGTTAACATGGCTTTCGGCGTCAGAATAACCATGGGTTGCCGGTGGCTCGTTGACACCGCTACTATTTTGGGCGACTGAGCGCGAGACTCGGCCGGCCGGTGCTGCCTTGGTCGGCAATAGGCTGAGGCAGAAGACTCGAAACTTGTTTACTATTTGGAGATCCAGAGGAGGGAGAGAGTGGCTCATCATACAGTAATACGGAACGAGTTGCGTGCTCCAACGTTGAATACTTGCTTGCCAGCAGCAGTAGGGTTAGGAGTAAGACACCTTGAGGCTGAGGGCCGAAGCTGCTACTATCTGCTAGCATGTCTATGGCCGGACGAGAGGTCTATTGTGCGTACGCGCCGGGATGGTGATAGTAGAGAACATAAATGCGCACTGGGCAGGGCAGATGAGGCCTAGTATAACTTACAAGTAATGCGTGACAGTGCGTGTACCAAGGTGACGTACCATCGATGGATCCGCCACTATAATAGGCCAGCATCGGTAGGACGTTCCTGTACAACGACGATCCAAGTAGCAAACCCCGCCGGCCGGGTTGCTTTGATTACGGGGGCTCGTTGCTCAGCCAAATGCCGGACGTTCGATAGGAACAACACTCCAGATAGTAGTACTGTCACCATCTCGCTGATCGAACGGCCGAGATCGCTGCATCGACCCCGCCATCTCTGTACTGTACCCACGAACAATGCTTGGTGTAACAAAAACAAAGAAGCTAGAAGAATGCTTAGGATTTCAAGCTAGTAGCGAGCTAGCTAGGGTCTCTCGCGGGGCGCAACCGCGGGTACGTACGCACGCACGCAGCCGTGCGGTTCGTCGGCTAAGATCACACGCAGACGAAGGCGCAGGCGCTGCCCTTCCTTGTGTCCATCGGTCGGCCGATGCTTGCGGTCTACTCGATCGGCACGGTCGACCTCGATCACTCGATGGGACGCCGCGATATTCGTGAGGTTTCCCGTGCCTTTCGATCGCTTGAGATGAAGCGACGTACGGACGTGCTTAGTTGTGATTGGGATCTACCCTACCCTACGACGCGGGCGCCGCAGGGAGCGGTCGATCTCCACTCTCACAGTCTCACCTCACGTGGCTGCTTAATTCTCTGGCGCAGCTCATGGGGAAGCCCCCGTATGTCAAAGTATCCAACGTGTTTCACGAAGAACCCTAGCTGCTGGCTTGACGAGGGGGTTAACGCCTCGATCGCGCTCTGGGTTTTGCGTTGTTTACACGCCGGCCCGGAGTTCCATCTCCAGGCCCGACCTCATTGTCCCCCAAGCTCTGCAATAGTCGTACGCGCTCCCCAATGTGCCATCGCTCGTCGCCCGCTGACAGCGGGCCCCGCCGAGTCTCAACCGGCCGGCGGGGCCTCCCTGTCAGCCGGTACGAGCCACCGTAAGCACAGCGTCATCTTGCTACGCCCTGCTGGTAGGTTACTGTAGTCTATCCCTCTGAGCCTTCTGACAACGGGCCCGGCCGGCGGGACCTCCCTGTCAGCCGGTACGAGCCACCGTAAGCACAGCGTCATCTTGCCACGCCCTACTGGTACGTTACTGTAGTATAGCCTAGCCTCTGACCCTTCTGAAACCACCACTACTTTGTGCGGCAGCGCACGAACGCCGCACAAGCGCCATAGGTCCGGAGCTCGTATCGTACGGGGCCATGTGCGTCGTGCTCGCAGTCGCGGGATGGGGATCGCAGTGCAAAGCGTAGAAGGAAGGAATTTTAATCCGGGCGCAGGTTCCTGGCTACGTACTGCTACTGGTGGCGACGGCGTTTAATTCCTCTCCGTATACTCCGTCGGGAGGACGGACGGGCGACGTAGTACGTGGCGAAGCCTCGTTTGATCTCTCTTATTACTTACATGCAAAATATCTTTGCCGATCCGCATGGAGTTATTGGGACCGTACCACGAGCTAGCTTGGACGGGCAGAGAGCGGGAGCCGATCGCGATCAATCAGAGCTGGAATTTCGCAGCGGGCGACGATGGTGTATTGGTGTGCCTTGGCCTAACATTTTCATTTTCTCTCCTGTCCGTTTGTGGCATCAGACCTGAAATTACGAGCGAGAGAGTAACAACGCATTGGAACTTTGGAAGTCAAAGCCGAAACCGGACAAAACGAAAGCCAAATTCGGCTCTCGAACCGGGCGCGGATTCCGGCCGAACGTTCGTTGAGATTTGCCCGAGTCCGACGACCTCCAGTCTGCGGCTGTCGAGGGATTGCCTGTTCGGCCCCCAGCCAATATGACGACGGAGACTGACAGCCATGTGCCACCCCACGTACTGCGTCATGCCGCCAAATCAACCGTTTCTAATGCATGCAACCAGCGCCACTTGACTCGCCGGATCCGCTCTGAATTAGTCGATGATGTGTGGGACGATTAATTTACTTAGGAGTGGTTTCTCCAGAAGAAGACTGACCTTGTCTCAGAAGCAGAAGAAGAGGGTGCTTGGATACGTTTTAGTCCTATGACTAAAAGTAGTGGGACTAAAACTTGCTAGCCTCATTCATGTTTGGATCCAAATACTAAAGAGACTAAAATTAAATTATTGAGCATTTATTATCCTCCAAACCATCCAATTCAGAACTCGCATGTGTTAAAGTAGAGGAATTAAATGAGGAGAGAGAGGGCTAATACATATTTTAGTGGGTTTCCTATGACTAAAAGTTTTTAGCCTCAAGACTAGTCCTAGCCTCTCTTTAGTCAGGGGTGCTTGGAACTTTAGCCTCTAAAAGAGACTATTTTTAGTCAGACTAAAAATAGTCTCTTGGATCCAAGCACCCTCGAAGACTGACCTGCATGCCAGGCCTCTGTTAGTTAAGGCTTAACAACCAGTCAACCATCCATGGGCCAACGAGCTAAGCTAGAGGGATCTACTGGCGCAATAAACCGCCCCAGAAATTGTTTATTTGCAATCATCATTAATCTAATCTAATGGGGGCTTTTGTTTTGGACTTGCTGCGGTAGCTGATGATGATGATGTAGGGTTCTTCAGCATGCTTCGTCAAGCAAAACAATATACGTCTACATATGCCGCAAAGTTCCGCGTAAGCAGGCAACATTTTCCTTTTTTCAAGTGGAATAAGCCGGCAACATCAACATGGCTTGGTGTGGTGTCAGTTCAACTGCTCACTTCAGATTTTTCTCGATGCCAAGGGCACAAAAAATATGGTTAACAATTTTGTTTGTGTTTTCTCTCGTGCAGAAAAGGACACCGGGCCTGTTGATCAAACCAGCAGTCATGCATCCTTAATAATTATTAAAGATAATGCGTCGAGGTCCCTAAGGGCCCATCGTCTTCTTTGTCCTGAACGGGTCGACGGTGTGGCCTTGTTGCTGCCTCTCCATTCTTTTTTTTTCTTAAAAAGGGGAAAGACCCCGGCCTCTGCCTCTCCATTGCTAGAGCCAGCCAATCATTGTTTACCGTGGATGAAAAGTCATGGAAGGCCACAATCTTGCCCGACCACCGCCATGGAGAAGAAGCCATTCAAAGATCCACAAATCCAAGATTACAACCTCCAAAAACAATAATCATAGGCTCACGTTGGCACCGACATGAGGGAGAAGAGGCTGAAGGTCCGAACTTCAAAATGAATCTGCATCCGCCGCCACACCAACAACCCCAACGTCAACAGCTAGAGAGGCCAACGATCTACGTCAACGAGCCATCGACACAGCTACAGTCAAAAGGTCGAGATGGGAAGGCTCGATGTAACTTTACTCACCAGATCGACGAGGTCGACACCACCAACAATGTGTTGCCATCAAGCCCTACTAGAAGCCATGATGTGAGGAAAACTA
>NC_041382.1:675487723-675519761 GCF_002162155.2 Triticum dicoccoides | reverse complement strand
GCTGATGCTTTGGCCATGTTATTAGATAGTTCCAAAAGAATGTCGACCCATCCTTCTAACGCGTGGGAATAAATCCTATAAAAATCTCAAGGTGCGACAAGTGAAGCATGTGCGGTGCATCATTTGTCACCACCATATTTCATGAGAGTGACCTTTGCAGGGGTACCTCTTAAGTAGTGATTTCGGGTTTCTCGATGTGATGATTTGGGCGGGTTTTTCTTTTTTGCTTCTTGAACCTCTATTTTGTAAGGATTATATTGATTAGAGACGTTTACAGAAAATCATGGTAGAGTTTTGTTCATTAGGATTTCCATAAAAGATCTCAATTAGCTTCCGAGTCTAGATCCCCTCAACCCTACCCTACCGGGATATCACCTTCATGCTATCACCATCCAATCAAGTTTAAGGGGGCTCCGATGAACCCCAATACTAGCCAATCTGACGATGATGCCGGGGAGGAGGAGAACAAGCTTGCCGTAGCAGAATCTACAAGCAAATAGTGCCACAATAAATCCGAATCAGACGTGTTACCTAACTGGCATTGGTTCACATGCCGTTTCAACGGTTAGTAAAAAAATAAAATTGCGAGGGGGTTAGTAATTCCACTCTGTTGAAATATAAACGCAGTTGATTGTAGCATGGTTTAAATACAGTCCAGTGACCTCTCATTTTAATTGACCAATTGACCGCATCCTGCACATGAAAAAAACTTTTCATTCTTGCAGTTGCAGGCAGATATACTTCTCTTTGCAAAAACATTACTGTATGAGATTGCTTTATTTTGTGTAAATAAAGATTATTTAAAGGTGAAACATTTGTTCCTACCAATTCTTCTTTCCTCAATCCTCACTTCACTTTGTTTATTTAATTATTAATAAAAAATCGTGAATAGTACTAACACGTTGAAAAAGAAAGGAAAACAAACGAAACGCTTTACTCAATGGCCCCAGCCAGAGGCGGAAGAAGAAGCCACCCCTATATATACGGCCCAAGGCGCTCTCTACTCCCCCAAGTCCCCACGCTTCTTGTAGTCCACCTAGCTACAGGCCCTCAGATCCCTGCTACCGAGCCATGGAGGCAGACGCGAGCCATGCACCCACCACCTCTTCCTCCTCCGTCTCCTCGTCGACATTGTCCACCTCCTCCTCCTCCTCCTCCCTCGCCACCAGCGCGCTAGAGCTCCCCAAGAGCCCCAAGCCCAAGCACCCCAAGAAGCGCAAGAGAGCCGCCTCCGACCGAGAGCAGGACGCCGCCGCGAACACCAATGGTGTCCGTGGAGACGAGAGCAGCTGCTGCAGCACCGACGAAGACTTCGCCGCCGCGAGCGTCAAGGCGGCCGTGCCCAAGAGCGGCTTCAAGCACCCGTCGTACCGCGGGGTGCGGCGCCGGAGCTGGGGCAAGTGGGTGTCCGAGATCCGCGAGCCGCGCAAGAAGTCGCGCATCTGGCTCGGCACCTTCCCGACCGCCGAGATGGCGGCGCGCGCCCACGACGTGGCCGCGCTCGCCATCAAGGGCCGCTCCGCGCACCTCAACTTCCCGGAGCTCGCGCACGAGCTGCCCCGCCCGGACTCCACGTCGCCCGCGGACATCCAGGCTGCCGCCGCGAAGGCCGCCGCCACCGCCGCCGTGCAGTGCGAGGCCGAGCCCGAGCACGAGCACGAGCCGGAGACGCCGTCGTCCTCCTCCGGCGCCGTCTCGGAGACACCGGAGGCCGCAGCCTGCGCCGAAGCGGCGCCCGCGGACAGCGGCGAGGTCGACAATGCGCTGTTCGACCTGCCCGACCTCCTTCTGGACCTGAGGGACGGGCTCTTCTGGTCGCCGGTCTGGCCGGCGGCGCTGGCCGCCGAGGAGTACGACGGCGGCTGCTGCGTCGGGCTCAGCGAGCCTCTCCTGTGGGCCGAGTAGGAATATATTCTTTTTACCGTTCTGGGCTCATGAATTGCTTTGCTAGTGTACTAGTATAGCAAAAGATTTAGTGGTAGCAGTAGCACTGCTATTGGAAAAAAGTTATCGTCAGCTGTTTGTGAGTCTTCTTCACTCGACCATGAAACATGTGTGCCTTTTTTTTATTGCTATCAACCAAAGAAGCTTTGCCAGACACGATGGACTTCCCCGGAAAAGAAGACGCAGGTTTACTCCACAAGTTTGCAATTGCTTTAGATGATTGCTCAGTTGATGGACACCCCTGCATCTAGCTACACGGTGGGCCGCCGTTTACTGGTAGCTGTTAGAAGTTAATGAGTTGGACGCATTTGCAATTATTTTGTTATTTTGATGGTGATATTCATATGCTGTTGCCCGGTGAGTCGCCGGCCGGTTGCAAGTCGTTTTATGGCCGGTGAAACAGTATCATATACTCCAAGCAAGAAAATCAGACCGGAGCGAACTGTGGACTGTTTCCTTACTGATTTCACAAACGAGTTTGGCAGTGAGGAATGTACTCTTGTGTTAGTAGCGTGTTGTACTGCCTCACTCTAACAGCAGAGGTGCACTTTTAACGAACAAGCTCCCTAATTTCCACAGAGCTCTGACTTTAATTACTCTTGCTGCTCTTACGTCGCCGTTATGGGAGGATCTCTGGAAATACGGAGGGGTAAATCTTTCTTTTATACTAGTACTACTAACAAGGCCAAGATGGTAGTGGTAATTACCTGCGGCTTATTTAAGTAGTCCGTAGGTGAAGTACTGAGCTGTAGTCATATCTTTGCCGGGTTTGGTGCAATACCCACGTTATCCTAGGTTACAATAAAGGGCGCCCAGTCCAGAGGCGGAAAGACACGAAAGCTAGCTCGGAGAAAAAACAAGATAGATGGAAGGATCAAAGAAAGTTCCAACCCTGAGCGCACATCATTCCCTTGTCTCCTAGCAGCGGAGGTTAGGTTAGTTAAAAATTAAAAACGCAAGGCCAATGACTACCAGGTTAGGAGTTAGGTACACAACGCAAGCACGCCAGTTACCGGCTCCCACACGAGTATTCCACCAGCAAGGCAAGTTTTTGACTATTAATTTGCTTGTTCTTTCCTGGTAAGAAGCTTCATGTTTAGTTATTATTACTCCCTCCGTTTCAAATTACTCGTCGTGATTTTAGTTAGTTCAAAGTACCTTCCCCGAATTAGTTAATCAAAAATCATCCCATAAATCAGTACGAAATCAAGGATGGTAAGTACGTACGTACACGTAGCCGAGGCGTGAGTGGCCGCGCGTCGACGGACCGCCTCACATGCCCAACACATGGCCAGGCGATCATGCACTGCGCCGCATATGGTCGCATACACGCCGCGCGCAGCGAGCGACGTGGTACGACGCATGCAAGCGGCGCTAGTGATCCTGGCTGGCTGGCTGATTGCGTCCTTCCTTGATTAACAATAACGAACGCGTACGTACGATCAGCGGCACTATAATCAAGTCGAATCGGGCCGCTGATTCGCGGGGTGCATGCTGACGGGAGGATCCGATGCCGCCGCGGTCGTGTCGCCGTCCGGCCGGGACCGGTCGACGACCGCTCCGGCCGGCCGGCGGTCCGGTCCGGTGGGGGCGGCGGTAGGTAGGGTGGTACCGGGCTGGCTCGCTCGTACGTACGTTGCCCGTTCAATTGCCGGATGGGGATGTCTGCGTGGATTCGGGCTGCCCAATGAGGCACCTAATCGGTTAGTTAGCACTCAACGAAATGTTGGTGCAACCGGCCGATCGATCGACAGAGCCCTGCTCTCACGCCCTTGAGTATGGAACGGGGGTATATACCATATTGTGACTGATTTGATGCCGCTGGATGACACGGTCCAAGGAAGCTACTGTTGTTGTGAGAGTCGTCGGTAAACAGAAGCTAAACAATATAGGAACACACACACGCACGCATGATGACATGAGCAGTCTCAAACTACGGCAAAGAAATAGATGATGGTTTCTCTGAAGATTTCTCCGGCCAATAACAAGAAACAAGAATCGGGACCGAGCAATGCCTTTTTTTCTGACCAACAAAAAGTGAGGAGAATTACCTCTGAGCTGTAGCAAAATAATGGCCGGGCTGAGGGCACGTAAAAGCGATGGCTGCCCTATGAGAAGGGCGATCTATAGACGGCCATAATTGGGCCGGAGTCATTTTCTATTGGATTCAAACAGCCGCGAATAATTGTAACCGGGCACTACCACGCAGCGGAGATGACGATCGCCGATCGTGCCGTTCTTGCATGTGACAGCGATGCCTCGCTCCCATCAAGGTGTTAGTTTCACTCGAAACGCATGAGGCCACTGCTAACCATATTCGCATTATTTTGATGCGTCGATCAGTCGCTGACGATCAGTACAAGCATAGCTTTCGGGCCACTAATTAAGCACCACTGCTCAATTATTCTTGGCCAGCCATTTCCCATGAAAACATGCATGATAGGACTAGTGTAGCTCATGCTGGAAAATGACCGCTAGCTCCTCCCTATGGAAGTTAACAAGCCATGGACGTATTAACCACTCTTTACTTGGCCTGGGGGCTTTGTGGATGACCAGGAGATCATGGACGTGCTAACCACTCTTTACTCCCGCATACGCCAATCAAACTCGTGTGCTTTGGGACTTTGTGACAGTTTCTAGTATATGATCTTTTTCCCCCTCTGATATCACTTGTACAGATCAATATTAATTAGTGAAGGGGCTTTCGTGGACGGACCCGAGCAAAGCATGGTTGGGACTACCACTGCCAACCGAACCTTGGATGCAAGGGATGAGCTTCTGCCAACGCTTCCCGGCTCTGTTTGGCGCCTGCACACGGAAGCGGCTAACGGTGGGTCATGCACTTATCGGCGGTCGGTGGACACGTCATCTCAGGGGAAATCTTATGCCGCAGGCGGTCAGAGAGTTCACTGCCTTGTGGATACTATTACAGGACGTCACGCTAGGCCAGCAATGGGAGACGGTTTCTCGGCGATGGACGGCAAACGGCGTATTCTCCACTCATTCTGCCTATATAGTCCAGTTTGAGGGATTGGTGCGGACGAGCTACAAGCAACTGATCTGGCAGTCGGAGGCACCACTGAAATGCAAAGTGTTCTCTTGGATTGCGGTGCTTGGGAAGATCTTGACAGGGGACAACCTGGCGAGCCGAAACTGGCCTCACAACCCGACTTGTTGCCTTTGCAACGCTCAACAGGAGATGCCCGAGCACCTTCTGGCTTGCTGCCCTTTCACGGTGAGCTTGTGGGGGTGGGAGAATGCAAAAATACAACTTGCCAGTGACCCTTGCCCCGTCACCAGCCTCAGAGAACATTCGGGAGTGGTGGTCGAGATCAAGGCAGCAGGTGCCGGAGATGCACAGGGCAGCATGGAGCTCGCTAGTGCAGCTCACGTGGTGGTCATTATGGAAGGAGCGGAACTCGCGGATTTTTGACCACAAAAACTCGACGGAAGAACAGGTGCTGGATCGAATCAAGAATTATCTCATTGATTGGACGTTGGCAGGCAAGCATAAGGTGGCCCTAATGATTCACAGACCTAGGGAACCAGATTAATATTTCTATTGTTGGTAGGCTAGTAATGGGGTTCGGACTGTAATTGGGTGGCTGGATACTAACTTTGTATCCTGGGTAACTTGCTATACCCCTGTAACACTCTTCTCTAATTTCAATGAAATGCTGCATCATGCAATCTTTTCATAAAACAAAGTAAAGGGATCGATAACTGCACACAGGCGGCGTCCAGATCTAAGATTCTGCTCGGCCTCCTTTTTCTCGGTTACTACCTGGCCATCCGCGGCAAAGCCCACGCGGTAGTCCGCGGATTTTCTAGTGCTTCCGCACCGAGACATGGTAGCAGAGCACATAAATGGCGATGGTTGGTTGGCAGCGGCTATAGGCCAATCGACTGATTTGTATTATGGTCAATCGGTTCATACAAAATAAGAAAATACAACAAAATGAAAGAAAACTATCTGGCCCAAAAATAGGGTCAGTCGAGCCCAACAAGAAAAGAGGTGGATCCAGCATTGTAAAAAAACCTTCTATCTTGTGCCTTCTGCTGAGCCTAAAGCTAAAACGGGCCTGAACCTGCTTAGGAAGAAAACCCACTCCACTGAGAAAACTGGATCTAGCTCATGCACAGATCACTAGGTTGTCTTCCTTCCTCCTCCTTCCCCGATCACCAACACAACCGCCGCCATGGACGCACAAACAAAGCTCGGATTCACCTGTCCTATGAGGTCTCCATAGATCTTCTTCCTCCCATTTCTTCCTTCCTACCACCTTTTTCTCCAATCGCCCAAAGATCTACAACACCAACACAATGGATGAAGCTTCAGATCCTCCCCAAAACACGGATCTATCAAAAGGAAGAAGAAAAACAATTAAGAAGAAACTTGAAGGACAAGATGCTTGTGGTGTAAACGATGATCTCCTCACCCTCTTCATTTTTTCTGTCATGTTATTTTGGTGCCCTGCAAACTTGAGTTACGTCCTGACATTTTGGTGCCGTGCAAACTTCAGCAAACTTGTTGGCCAAAAATGGTGTAACCACTAGACTAAATTCATAAATGCAACCGTATTGTGTTGGCAATATGCCCTAGAGGCAATAATAAAATGGTTATTATTATATTTCCTTGTTCATGATAATTGTCTATTGTTCATGCTATAATTGTATTAACCGGAAACCGTAATACATGTGTGAAAGAACATGTGGTGCCTCCATGTTTGGTTTTGGTAATTGATGACAATCTCTATGGACTAATGGTTGTCTTGAGTTATATTTGAAGGTTTTGTCCATAGGCTTTTCTTGGAGTACATGTGTTGGTTTCAAGGAGAGTTGGTGTCGACCAAGGTGCTATTCAAGGAATTATCCAAAGATTGGTCTTGTGAGAGGTTGATCAAGACTAAGTCAAAGAGTGAATCAAGTAGATCAACCCACAAAGCATAGAAGATGTACCGAGAGGGATCAAGTGATCCCATGGTATGGTAAGCATTGTCTGTTACGCTTTTTGTACTAACCCATGGTCTTCGTGAGAGTTCTGTGTGGGGTTAGGTTGCCGTGTGCAAGTTCAAGTGATGCATCACGAAGAGATCAAGTGGTTGAAGCTTGCCGTCCATTTTGGTGACAATGGACTTGTGAAGATGTGCGGAAGAGTTGCTCACCCATAGTGGAGTATGGGGGAGCAATCTACTAGTCTTCACCAAACCAACGCAATCAAGAAAGGTGGTCCAACTTGAGGGAGTCAAGATCGACATCATCTAGCTCAAGTGGACTATGTGCAAGACAAAGGTTTGCCCTTGATAGGTTTTCTATTTTACCGGTCTCATAGTGGTAGTTGGGAGACCGGGTTATAGGATCGTTTGCCATACTATCAAGGGGGTCTCTCGATGAGTAGCTTGATCGTTTCGTTCGTAGAGAGCTCAAACCATTACATCCTTGCATCATCTTTATTGGTTCTTGTTTGGTTATTCTTTTTGTGAGTTTTGGAGCTTATGGTCATCTTGTTGACAAGCTCGAGTTCATCGAAAACGGAGTTCACTTGCTTCTTCTATGATGTTTTCGATGTTGGAGGTTTTGCCGGTTCTTATCGGTTGGAGGTTTCACTCCTCTTTTTGTTAGGCATACCTCCCCTCGCTGTTTTGATGCTACTCGTCGTCTTGTATCCAACAAGCTTGAGTTTGCTCAATTCGGAGCTCATATGCAGAAGTTATGGCAGTTCTGGTTTTCCGTGGAGTTTACTTGCTTTCGTGGAAGTGGCATAAGGATGGCGCCAACGGTAGTACCGCTGGGCCGGAGCGGCAGTACCGCTTATCGCCACAAGCGGTAGTACCGCTGTCCCACAGCGGTAGTACCGCTGTCCCACAGCGGTAGTACCGTCCATGGCCATAAGCGGTAGTACGCCTCCGGTTCCGCGCTGGTACCGACTCGACTCGAGACGTGGTTTTCTCGTGTCGGGTTCAGCGGCAGTAGGAGCGGCAGTAGGAGCGGTAGTACCGCTCATGTGCGGTAGTACCGCGGCTACCACCACCCCTAGTGCCGCTCAATGGCCCTCCTCTTTGTTCCTTCTCCCTGTGCTCGTGGTAGGCGTTGTGCGCGGTCCCAGCGGTAGTGCCGCTCATTCGGCTCCGCCACGCACTCTGTTTCGCTCCGCTCTCCGTGTTCTACCTCCCGGGCGGTAGTACCGCTCCCCTGAGCGGTAGTACCACTCGTGCGCGGATTGAGCACATAACAGTTGGATTCGGGAGCTCCTATAAAAGGGGGTCTTCTTCCCCATTCAACCTTATTCTTGGAGCTCGTGTTCTTCCCCCATTGTTGACCTTCTTCGAGCTTGCTAACTCTCAATCCCTCCATGGATTCTTGCTAGTTTTTGAGGGAAAAGAGAGAGGAGATCTAGATCCACATTTCCACCAATCACTTTCTCCTCTATGTGAGGGGAACCCCTTGGATCTAGATCATGGAGTTCTTGGTGTTCTCCTTATTGTTCTTCCTCTCATTTTCCTCCCTAGCATTAGTTGCTTCGGTGGGATTTGAGAGAGAAGGACTTGGGCACTCCGTGTGCCCTTGCCATTGCATTTGGTGCATCAGTTTGAGTTCTCCACGGTGATACGTGGAAGTGAAGTTTGAGAAGCTTATTACTCTTGGGTGTTTGGGCACCCTAGAGCTTGTTCCTCTTGGGTGCCTTGGCGCCCTAGACGGTTGGTGTTGTTCGAAGCTCAATCATTATGGTGTAAAGCTCCGGGCAAGCGTCGGGGTCTCCAATTAGGTTGTGGAGATCGCCCCGAGCAATTTGACGGGTACCGGTGACCGCCCCCAAGGGTTGCCAAAGTGTATGGGTTCGGTGACCGCCCCCAAGGGTTGCCATTTGTACGGGTTCGGTGACCGCCCTCAAGGGTCCCTTAGTGGAATCACGGCATCTTGCATTGTGCGAGGGTGTGAGGAGATTACGATGGCCCTAGTGGCTTCTTGGGGAGCATTGTGCCTCCACACCGCTCCAAACGGAGATGAGCATCCGCATGTTGGAAATATGCCCTAGAGGCAATAATAAATTGGTTATTATTATATTTCATTGTTCATGATAACCGTTTATTATCCATGCTAGAATTGTATTGATAGGAAACTGAGATACATGTGTGGATACATAGACAACACCATGTCCCTAGTAAGCCTCTAGTTGACTAGCTCGTTGATCAATAAGATGGTTACGGTTTCCTGACCATGGACATTGGATGTCGTTGATAATGGGATCACATCATTAGGAGAATGATGTGATGGACAAGACCCAATCCTAAGCCTAGCACAAAGATCGTGTAGTTCGTATGCTAAAGCTTTCCTAATGTCAAGTATCATTTCCTTAGACCATGAGATTGTGCAACTCCCGGATACCGTAGGAATGCTTTGGGTGTACCAAACGTCACAATGCAACTGGGTGGATATAAAGGTTCACTACAGGTATCTCCGAAAGTGTCTGTAGGGTTGGCACGAATCGAGACTGGGATTTGTCACTCCGTGTAAACAAAGAGGTATCTCTGGGCCCACTCGGTAGGACATCATCATAATGTGCACAATGTGATCAAGGAGTTGATCACGGGATGATGTGTTACGGAACGAGTAAAGAGACTTGCCGGTAACGAGATTGAACAAGGTATCGGGATACCGACGATCGAATCTCGGGCAAGTATCATACCGCTAGACAAAGGGAATTGTATACGGGATTGATTGAATCCTTGACATCGTGGTTCATCCAATGAGATCATCGTGGAGCATGTGGGAGCCAACATGGGTATCTAGATCCCGCTGTTGGTTATTGACCGGAGAGTTGTCTCGGCCATGTCTGCATGACTCCCGAGCCCGTAGGGTCTACACACTTAAGGTTCGATGACGCTAGGGTTATAGGGAAAGTATGTACGCAGTTACCGAATGTTGTTTGGAGTCGCGGATGAGATCCTGGACGTCACGAGGAGTTCCGGAATGGTCCGGAGGTAAAGATTGATATATAGGAAGTATGGTTTTGGCCACCGAAAGTGTTCCCAGCATCACCGGTAGTGTACCGGGACCACCAGAGGGGTTCGGGGGTCCACCGGAAGGGGCCACGGGCCCCGGAGGCATACATGGGCCAATAGTGGGAAGGGACCAGCCCCTAGGTGGGCTGGGGCGCCTCCCACCAAGGCCCAGGGCGCCTCCAAGAGGGGAAGAGGGCAAACCCTAGGGCAGATGGGCCCTAAGGCCCACCCTAGGTGCGCCTCCCCCTCTCCCCCTTGTGGCCGCCACCCTAGATGGGATCTAGGGCTGCCGCACCCCTTGGGGTGGGAACCCTAGGTGGGGGCGCAGCCCTCCCTCTCCCCCTATATATAGTGGAGGCAAAGGGGCAGCCCAACACACAATTCAATCTCCCTATTGGCACAGCCCTACCCCTCTCCCTCCTCGCCTCTCGTAGTGCTTGGCGAAGCCCTGCTGGAGTCCCGCGCTCCTCCACCACCACCACGCCGTCGTGCTGCTGCTGGACGGAGTCTTCCCCAACCTCTCCTTCTCCCCTTGCTGGATCAAGGCGTGGGAGACGTCACCGGGCTATACGTGTGTTGAACGCGGAGGTGCCGTCCGTTCGGCACTAGGATCATCGATGATTTGGATCATGATGAGTACGACTCCATCAACCCCGTTCACTTGAATGCTTCCGCTTAGCGATCTACAAGGGTATCTAGATGCACTCTCCTTCCCCTCGTTGCTTGATTACTCCATAGATTGATCTTGGCGATGCATAGAAAATTTTGAATTTCTGCTACGTTCCCCAACAGTGGCATCATGAGCTAGGTCTATGCGTAGTTTCTATGCACGAGTAGAACACAAGTTGTTGTGGGCGTCGATTTTGTCAATTTGCTTGCCGTTACTAGTCTTATCTTGATTCGGCGGCATCGTGGGATGAAGCGGCCCGGACCGACCTTACACATACTCTTACGTGAGACTGGTTCCACCGACTGACATGCACTAGTTGCATAAGGTGGCTAGCGGGTGTCTGTCTCTCCCACTTTAGTCGGATCGGATTCGATGAAAAGGGTCCTTATGAAGGGTAAATAGAAATTGGCATATCACGTTGTGGTTTTCGCGTAGGTAAGAAACGTTCTTGCTAGAAACCTATAGCAGCCATGTAAAAACTTGCAACAACAATTAGAGGACGTCTAACTTGTTTTTGCAGCATATGCCTTGTGATGTGATATGGCCAAAAGGATGTGATGAATGATATATGTGATGTATGAGATTGATCATGTTCTTGTAATAGGAATCACGACTTGCATGTCGATGAGTATGACAACCGGCAGGAGCCATAGGAGTTGTATTAATTTATTTATAACCTGTGTGTCAACATAAATGTCATGTAATTACTTTACTTTATTGCTAAAGCGTTAGCCATAGTAGTAGAAGTAATAGATGACGAGACAACTTCAAGAAGACACGATGATGGAGATCATGATGATGGAGATCATGATGTCATGCCGGTGACAACGATGATCATGGAGCCCCGAAGATGGAGATCAAAAGGAGCAAAATGATATTGGCCATATCATGTCACTATTTGATTGCATGTGATGTTTATCATGTTTTACATCTTATTTGCTTAGAACGACGGTAGCTTAAATAAGATGATCCCTCGCAATAATTTCAAGGAAAGTGTTCCCCCTAACTGTGCACCGCTGCGAAGGTTCGTCGTTTCGAAGCACCACGTGATGATCGGGTGTGATAGATTCTAACGTTCGAATACAACGGGTGTAAGCCAGATTTACACACGCAATACACTTAGGTTGACTTGACGAGCCTAGCATGTACAGACATGGCCTCGGAACACAGAAGACCGAAAGGTCGAACATGAGTCGTATAGAAGATACGATCAACATGAGATGTTCACCGTTGATGACTAGTCCGTCTCACGTGATGATCGGACACGGCCTAGTCGATTCAGATCATGTTTCACTTAGATGACTAGAGGGATGTCTATCTGAGTGGGAGTTCATTAAATAATTTGATTAGATGAACTCAATTATCATGAACATAGTCTAATTTGTCTTTGCAAATATGTTGTAGATAAATAGCTCACGTTGTAGCTCCCTGTTTCAATATGTTCCTAGAGAAAGATTAAGTTGAAAGATATTATAAGCAATGATGCGGACTAGGCCTGTAGTCCGAGGAGTGTCCTCACTGCTACACAGAAGGCTTACGTCTTTGATGCACCGCTCAATGTGCAAACCCCTACAACGTCGTCTGTGGATGTTGTGAACACCTGACAGACACATCCTGATGACTACTTGATAGTTTAGTGCATCATACTTTACGGCTTAGAATCGGGATTCCAATGATGTTTTGAACGCCATAGAACATATGAGATGTTCCGAGAGCTGAAATTGGGATTTCAGGCTCATGCCCGTGTTGAGAGGTATGAGACCTCTGACAAGTTCTTTTGCCAACAAGATGGAGGAGAATAGCTCAGCTAGTGAGCATGTGCTCAGAATGTCTGGGTTCTACAATCACTAATCAAGTGGGAGTTAAACTTCCAGATAAGATAGTGATTGATAGAGTTCTCTAGACACTATCACTAAGCTACTAGATATTCGTGATGAACTATGACATGCAAGGGATGGAGTTGATCCCAGAGCTGGTCGCGGTGCTTAAGACCGCAAAAGGTAGAAATCAAGAAGGAGCATCAAGTGTTAATGGTTTAACAAGACCACTGGTTTCAAGAAGGGCAAGGGCTAGAAGGGAAACTTCATGGATGGCAAACCAGTTGCCGCTCCAGTGAAGGAACCCAAGGTTGAACCCAAACCCGAGACTAAGTGCTTCTATTGTAAGGGGAACGGTCACTGGTAGCGGAATTACCCCAAATGCATGGTAGATAAGAAGGCTGGCAACTTCAACAAAGTATATACGTGTTATTAATGTCTACCTCACTAGTACTCCTGGTAGCACCAGGGTATTGGATACCGGTTCAGTTGCTATTATTGGTGACTTGAAGCAAAAGCTACGGACTAAACGGAGACTGGCTAAGGGCGAGGTGACGATGTGTGTTGGAAGTGTTTCCAAAGTTGATGAGATCACCATCGCACACTCCATCTGCCTTCGGGATTAGTATTGAACCTAGATAAATGTTATCAGGTGTCTACGTTGAGCATGGATATGATTAGATCATGTTCATTGCAATACGATTATTCATTTAAGTTAGGGAATAATGGTTATTCTGATTACATGAATAATACCTTTCATGGTCATGCACCCTATGTGAATGGTTCATTGAATCTCGGTCGTGGTAATACACATGTTCACGCCAAAAGATGTAGAGTTAATAATGATAGTACCACTTTCTTGTGGAACTGCCGCTTAGGTCATATTGGCGTAAGATGCATGAAGAAACTCCATGTCGATGGATGTTTGGAGTCACTTGATTTTGAATCACTTGACACATGCGAGCCATGCCTCATGGGCAGGATGACTAAGACCCCGTTTTCAGGTACAATGAAACGGGCAAGTGACTTGTTGGAAATCATACATGCTGATGCGTGTGATCCAATGAGAATTGAAGCATGCGGTGGATATCGCTATTTTCTCATGTTCACTAACGATTTGAGTAGATATAGGTATATTTACTTAATGAAGCACAAGTCTGAAACGTTTGAAAAGTTCAAGCGATTTCAGAGTGAAGTTAAGAATCATCATAACAATAAGATCATGTTCCTATGATCTGATCAAAAGGGGATTTTCTAAGTTATGAGTTTGGCAATCACTTAAGACATTGTGGAATTGTTTCACAGTTGAAGCCATCTGGAACACCACAAGGTAATGGTGTGTTCGGACGTCGTAATCGAACCCTATGAGATATGGTGCGATCTATGATGTCTCTTACCAATCTATTGTTTTCATTTTGAGGTTACGCGTTAAAGACAGCTGCATTCACTTTAGATAGGACACCATCTAAGTCCGTTGAGACAACGTCATATGAACATTGGTTTGGCAAGAAACCAAAGTTGTCGTTTCTTAATGTTTGGGGATGCGATGCTTAGGGCTTCAGCTGGAGAAGCTCGAACCCAAAACGGACAAACACATCTTCATAGGATACCCAAGGGTGACAGTTGGGTATACCTTCTATCTCAGATCCGAGGGCAAATTGTTTGTCGCTAAGAACGGGTCCTTTCTCGAGAAGGAGTTTCTCTCGAAAGAATTGAGTGGGAGGAAGATAGAACTTGATGAGGTTGTCGAACCTTTACTTCAACCAGAGAGTGATGCAACACAGAAAGATGTTTTCTGTGGCACCTACGTCTGTTGAATAGGAAGTTAATGATAGTGATCATGAAGCTTCGGATCAAGTTGCTATCGAACCTCGTAGGTCGACAAGGATATGTACTACTCCTAAGTGGTACGGTAATCCTGTCTTAGATATCATGTTGTTAGACAACAATGAACCTACGAGCTATAGAGAAGCGATGGTGGGCCCGTATTCCGACAAATGGTTAGAAGCCATGAAATCCGAGATAGGATCCATATATCAGAACAAAGTATGGACTTTGGTGGACTTGCCCGATGATCGGCAAGCCATTGAGATAAATGGATCTTTAAGAAGAAGACGGACGTGGGCGGTAATATTACCGTCTATGAAGCTCGACTTGTGATAAAGAGTCTTTTCACAAGTTCAAGGAGTTGACTATGATGAGAATTTCTCACCCGTAGCGATGCCTAAGTCCGTCTGAATCATGTTAGCATTAGCTGTATTTTTCGATTATGAAATCTTACATATGGATGTCAAAACAAGTTTTCTTACCAGTTTTCGTAAGAAAAGTTGTATGTGATACGATAAAAGGTTTTGTCGATCCTAAGGATGCTAAAAGGTATGCTGGCTCCAACAATCCTTCTATGGACTAGAGCAAGCATGTCGGAATCGGAATATATGCTTTGATGGAGTGATCAAAGCTTTTAGGTTTATACAATGTTTGCTAGAAACTTATATTTACAAGAAAGTTAGTGGGAGCACTACAACATTTCTGATAAGTATATGTGGATGACATATTGTTGATTTGAAATAATGTAGAATTTCTGGAAAGCATAAACGGTTGTTTGAAGAGTGATTTTCAAAGGAAGACCTGGATAAAGCTGCTTACATATTGGGCATCAAGATCTATAGAGATAGATCAAGACGCCTGATGATACTTTCAAAGAACGCACACCTTGACATGTTTTTGAAGGAGTTCAAAATAGATCAGTCAAAGAAGGGGTTCTTACCTGAGTTGTAAGGTGTGAAGTTGAGTAAGACTCAAAGCTTGACCACGGTAGAAGAAAGAAGAAGGACGAAGGTCGTCCCCTATGCTCTTGTCATAGGCTCTATACGGTATGCCATGCTGAAGTACCGCACCTAATGTGTGCCTTGCCACATGTCTGGCAAGAGGATACAAAGGTGACCTAGGAGTGGATCACCAGATAGCAGTCAAAATTATCCTTAGAGGAATAAGGAAATCTTTCTCGGTTATGGAGGTGATAAAGAGTTCGACATAAAGAGTTACGTCGATGCAAGCTTAACACCTATCCGGATAGCTCTGAGTAGAGATACCGGATACGTATAATGGAGCAATAATTTGGAATAGCTCCAAGTGGAACGTTGTAGCAGCATCTACGACATAAAGTTTTGTGAAATACATAGGGATCTGAATATGGCAAGACCCGTTGACTACAACCTCTCTCACAAGCATAACATGATCAAACCCAGAACTCTTTGAGTGTTTATCACATAGTGATGTGAACTAGATCATTGAGTCTAGTAGACTCTTGGATGTTGGTCATATGGTGATGTGACCTGTGAGTGTTAATCACATGGCGATGTGAACTAGATTATTGACTCTAGTGCAAGTGGGAGACTGTTGGAAATATGCCCTAGAGGCAATAATAAATTGGTTATTATTATATTTCATTGTACATGATAACTGTTTATTATCCATGCTAGAATTGTATTGATAGGAAACTCAGATACATGTCTGGATACATAGACAACACCATGTCCTTAGTAAGCCTCTAGTTGACTAGCTCGTTGATCAATAAGATGGTTACGGTTTCCTGACCATGGACATTGGATGTCGTTAATAACGGGATCACATCATTAGGAGAATGATGTGATGGACAAAACCCAATCCTAAGCCTAGCACAAAGATCGTGTAGTTCGTATGCTAAAGCTTTTCTAATGTCAAGTATCATTTCCTTAGACCATGAGATTGTGCAACTCCCGAATACCGTAGGAATGCTTTGGGTGTACCAAACGTCACAACGTAACTGGGTGGCTATAAAGGTTCACTACAGGTATCTCCGAAAGTGTCTGTTGGGTTGGCACGAATCGAGACTGGGATTTGTCACTCCGTGTAAACGGAGAGGTATCTCTGGCCCACTCGGTAGGACATCATCATAATGTGCACAATGTGATCAAGGAGTTGATCACGGGATGATGTGTTACGAAACGAGTAAAGAGACTTGCCGGTAACGAGATTGAACAAGGTATCGGGATACCGACGATCGAATCTCGGGCAAGTATCGTACCGCTAGACAAAGGGAATTGTATACGGGATTGATTGAATCCTTGACATCGTGGTTCATCCGATGAGATCATCATGGAGCATGTGGGAGCCAACATGGGTATCCAGATCCCGCTGTTGGTTATTGACCGGAGAGTTGTCTCGGCCATGTCTGCATGACTCCCGAGCCCGTAGGGTCTACACACTTAAGGTTCGATGACGCTAGGGTTATAGGGAAAGTATGTACGCGGTTACCGAATGTTGTTCGGAGTCCCGGATGAGATCCCGGACGTCACGAGGAGTTCCGGAATGGTCCGGAGGTAAAGATTGATATACAGGAAGTATGGTTTTGGCCACCAGAAGTGTTCCGGGCATCACCGGTAGTGTACCGGGACCACCGGAGGGGTCCGGGGGTCCACCGGGAGGGGCCACGGTCCCCGGAGGCATACATGGGCCAATAGTGGGAAGGGACCAGCCCCTAGGTGGGCTGGGGCGCCTCCCACCAAGGCCCAAGGCGCCTCCAAGAGGGGAAGAGGGCAAACCCTAGGGCAGATGGGCCCTAAGGCCCACCCTAGGTGCGCCTCCCCCTCTCCCCCTTGTGGCCGCCACCGTAGATGGGATCTAGGGCTGCCGCACCCCTTGGGGTGGGAACCCTAGGTGGGGGCGCAGCCCTCCCTCTCCCCCTATATATAGTGGAGGCAAAGGGATAACCCAACACACAATTCAATCTCCCTGTTGGCGCAGCCCTACCCCTCTCCCTCCTCGTCTCTCGTAGTGCTTGGCGAAGCCCTGCTGGAGTCCCGCGCTCCTCCACCACCACCACGCCGTCGTGCTGCTGCTGGACGGAGTCTTCCCCAACCTCTCCTTCTCCCCTTGCTGGATCAAGGCGTGGGAGACGTCACCGGGCTGCACGTGTGTTGAACGCGGAGGTGCCGTCCGTTCGGCACTAGGATCATCGGTGATTTGGATCACGACGAGTACGACTCCATCAACCCCGTTCACTTGAACGCTTCCGCTTAGCGATCTACAAGGGTATGTAGATGCACTCTCCTTCCCCTCGTTGCTTGATTACTCCATAGATTGATCTTGGTGATGCGTAGAAAATTTTGAATTTCTGCTACGTTCCCCAACACCGCAAGGGTGTGAACTTCGGGATACATCGTCGTCTCCGCGTGCCTCGGTTATCTCTTACCCGAGCCCTTTACTTATGCACTTTACTTTGTGATAGCCATATTGTTCTTTGTCATATATCTTGCTATCACATAGTTGCTTATCTTACTTAGCATAAGTTGTTGGTGCACATAGGTGAGCCTAGTTGTTTTATATTTTGTGCTTGGCATAACCGTTAGGTTTATTCCGCATTTGTTCAAGCCTAAACCATAATTATTTTAAAACGCCTATTCACCCCCCTCTAGGCGACATCCACGATCTTTCAAATGGTATCAGAGCCTCGTCTCTCTTTATAGGGCTTAACCGCCTAGAGAGTAAGGATGTCTACTAGGGGTTTAGGATTCTCCGACAGTCTTAGTTTCAATGGAACAAATTTTGATGTTTGGGTCATTCGCATGCTTAATATCTTTAGGGTCATGGACCCAAATTTAGAGCGAATTGTAGATATGGGTTTTTCTCCTCCAAAGGATCCCCAAAGATTATCTTTAGAGGATGAGAAAAACTCTTATCTCAATGCTCAAGCTTCTAATGTGCTTTTTGATGCTTTAAGCGATGTAGTTATTTTTTAACTCATGCCGTTTCGGGATGCTCATGAGTTGTGGACAAAGCTTCAAGATAAATATGGCGTGTCCAAGTTTTGTGGGGATGATTGTTCTCCCTCCACCTCCGGCCGTGTTGCTTTCTCAACTTCTTCTACTTCACCTACATGTGGTTTGCCACAAGGTAATGATATGGTGAGTAGTGTTGGTCATTGCAATGATGATAGTATGCTTATTGTGGATGATCCTTCATCACTATCTTATTGCAATGCTCCTTCTTTGGGCTTTAACACTTCGAGCACTCCAAATGTTTCACATGCTTGTGTTGATAGTCCTTGCATATCGTGTAGAAATTGCTTTGTGATAGCCATATTGTTCTTTGTCATATATCTTGCTATCACATAGTTGCTTATCTTGCTTAGCATAAGTTGTTGGTGCACATAGGTGAGCCTAGTTGTTTTATGTTTTGTGCTTGGCAAATTAACCGCTAGGTTTATTCCACATTTGTTCAAGCCTAAACCATAATTACTTTAAAACGCCTATTCACCCCCCCTCTAGGCGACATCCACGATCTTTCAATGTGTGAATACACAGACCACAACATGTCCCTAGTAAGCCTCTAGTTGACTAGCTCGTTGATCAATAGATGGTTATGGTTTCCTGACCATGGCATTGGATGCCATTGATAACGGGATCACATCATTAGGAGAATGATGTGATGGACAAGACCCAATCTTAAGTGTAGCACAAGATCGTGAAGTTCATTTGCTAAAGCTTTTCTAATGTCAAGTATCATTTCCTTAGACCATGAGATTGTGCAACTCCCGGATACCGTAGGAATGCTTTGGGTGTACCAAACGTCACAACGTAACTGGGTGGCTATATAGGTGCATTACAGGTATCTCCAAAAGTGTCTGTTGGGTTGGCACGAATCGAGACTGGGATTTGTCACTCCGTATGACGGAGAGGTATCTCTGGGCCCACTCGGTAATGCATCATCATAATGAGCTCAATGTGACTAAGGAGTTGGTCACGGGATCATGCGTTATGGAACGAGTAAAGATACTTGCCGGTAACGAGATTGAACGAGGTATGGGGATACCGACGATCGAATCTCGGGCAAGTAACATACCGATAGACAAAGGGAATTGTATACGGGATTGATTGAATCCCCGACATTGTGGTTCATCCGATGAGATCATCGTGGAACATGTGGGAGGCAATATGGGTATCCAGATCCCGCTATTGGTTATTGGACGGAGAGATGTCTCGGTCATGTCTGCATGGTTCCCGAACCCGTAGGGTCTACACACTTAAGGTTCGGTGACGCTAGAGTTGTTATGGGAAATAGTATGTGGTTACCGAAGGTTGTTCGGAGTCCCGGATGAGATCCCAGACATGACGAGGAGTTCCGGAATGGTCCGGAGGTGAAGATCGACATATTAGACGAAGGGTATTGGAGTCCGGAATTGTTCCAGGGGTACCGGGTGACGACCAGCGTGTCCGAAAGGGGTTTCAGAGGCCCCGACAAGCGTTGGGGGCCTTATGGACCAAGGGGAGGGGGCACATAAGCCCACTAAGGGGCTGAGCGCCCCTCCCACCCCATCTCATGTAACTTGGAGAGGTGGGGGCGCCTCCCCTAGGGCAGCCACCCCTCCCGGCTTGGGGGGGCAAGTTTCCTATGGGTGGGAGCGCCCAAACCCATCTAGGGTTTTCCCTGTGGCCGCTGCCCTTCCCTAGGGAACCCTAGGGCGCCTCCTCCACCCCCCTTCCACCTATATATAGTGAGGGAGAGAGAGGGCAGCCGCACCCTCCCCCTGGCGCAACCCTCCCCCTCTCCCACACCTCATCCTCCTCCGTAGCGCTTGGCGAAGCCTTGCCGGAGAACCACGAGCTCCATCACCACCACGCCGTCGTGCTGTCGGAGTTCTCCCTCAACTTATCCTCTCCCCTTGCTGGATCAAGAAGGAGGAGACATCCCCGGGTTGTATGTGTGTTGAACGCGGAGGCGTCGTGTTCGGCGCTTAGATCGGAATCGACCGCGATCTGAATCGCTGCGATTACGACTCCACCAACCACGTTCTTGTAACGCTTTTGCTTAGCGATCTTCAAGGGTATGAAGATGCACTCCCTCTCTCTCGTTGCTAGTATTTCCTAGATTGATCTTGGTGACACGTAGGAAATTTTTTGAATTATGGCTACGTTCCCCAACATATTGTGCTATAAGATAACCAGAACACCTGAATGTACAATTAACTATTTGATATAATTCTTAATCAGATGGAAATTGATCTACAACAGCAAACTCCTACATATGAATAAATGACATTTTTGAGGCTTGCAGATTTGTAATTGAGATCTTTGTAATTGTTCTACAAGATAACTGCAACAAGTCCCTAAAAGAATAATTAATAATTTCACAGCAAAAAGGAAAAATGTTGTCTATCATTAATTGTGAATATACGCAATTTTGGTGGCCTGCAAATTTTAGTAAACTTGTTGGCCAAAAATGGTGTAACCACTAGAATAAATTTAGAAAATGGAACCGTATTGTGCTAGAAGATAACCAAAACACCTGAATGCACAATTAACTGTTTGATATAATTCTTAATCAGATGAAAATTTATCTACAACAACACATCTAAATCCTCCACAAAAACATAATAATTCCGACATACATTTTCTAGTCTTGCAGATTTGTAATTAAGATGTTTGTAATTGTACTACAAGATAACTCCAATAAGTCCCTAAAAGAATAATTAATAATTTCACAGCAAAAAGGAAATGTTGTCTATCATTAATTGTGAATATAGACAGATTGACACGAAGAAAAAAGTTAAACTAGTAGTAAGGCAGAACACCTTCCTAAAAGCACAATCTAAAAAATGTGAGACTACGAGCAACTAAATATGCACAATCAGATAACTGAAGTTGAAGTAAGTGTTGAGGAGCAAACAAAAAATGAGAATACAAGATAACCAGAACACTTCCCCTAGGAGCATAATTTATAATTTCAGAAAAGCCAGAAATCTGGATTAACATTAATCATGAAGAAAAAAGTTAAACTAAAACTAAGGCAGAACACCTCCCTAAAAGCATGTTTTAAAAAGTGCGGCACTATGAGCAACTAAACTTCCATCTTCAAGCAACTAAACTTGCATCTTCAACCAACTAAATAGCAATTATTGCTCAAGAGAAACTAAAAATGCACGAGTAAGAGCATATAAATTTATCTACAAAATAACCACACCACCTCCCTAGTAGTAGAAAGATTCATGATTAAAACTGAATTTGCATCTTCAGGCAAGTAAAGTTGCAGCCATTGTTCAAGAGCAAGGAGAATGTGAGAATACAGAAAGACGAGATGACAACAAGGTAAGCACTGGTTTCCAATCTTTTACTATTAGACTTTTTGGTTTCCAATCAAACATTTTCAAACCATATAAATACAAAACATTTGATATAATTATTGTAGGTGTTGAAAAATTCAGATGAAGGGAATGAACATATGCATTGGGGAAAAATGCAATCAATCCAACATCCGAGGTTAGTTATATTCTATTCAAACTATTATGATAACAGAGCAACCAAAAAGTCTAACCTCTGAATGAAATTGCATTTCCAGGAGGTAGTGCTTGCACAAAGCTATGTGGGACAAGAAGGTCAACACTACACAACAAATCAAAAAGAATTAAGTAAAGAGGTGCAAATATAACACTATATCATATTGCATAAAAACAAAAAGAATATTTACGCACATTTTGCATGTACATAAAAAGGAGGTGCAGTGATAACTTGATATGATTTATATTTTGCAGGAATTAATTGAAGTTCAGTTTGGAAAGCAAAGTTTGCAACTCATTAATGAGCTGCTAGCACCACAAGGAGCCCCACATTCTTACACAGAACTCATGCAACAAATGACTGTGATGAGTCATCTTCAAAGTGATAACATGGCAATCCCTATAACAAGTTTCACTTCACTCTTACAAGCAGGCATAAATGCAGAGGTCCATGTTATCACTAAGACCTATATTCAGAACTTGAATGAAGTTCATTACTATAAATGTAAAACATTATAGTAGCAATACCTAAAATAAAATAACTCGTAGGATCAGAATCTCATGGAAGAATAAAGAACAAGCAACCATTTTCAACAAAATGTACAATGGGAGCAATATTCAATACCTGAAGTATAAGAAGATGAAGACGAAGACGAAGATGAAGATTGATGCGGCTTGAACTACGTCGGTATTTTTCCAAAGAGGAAGGGATGATGCAGCACAGCTACGGTAGGTATTTCCCTCAGTGACGAGAGCAAGGTTATCGAAACAATAGGAGAACCACGCAACACTATGTAAACGGTACCTGCACACAAAGAATAAATACTTGCAACCCGACATAAAAAGGGGGTTGTCAATCCCTCCTAGGTAAAAATATAGATAAAATTGTAGTAGATTGGATAAATAGATTTCATGGGAACGCGTGATAAAATAAATAACAAAAAAATGCAGTAAGGTATTTTTGGGTTTTTGGATTAATAAATCTAAAAATAAAAGCGAATAAAAATAGATCTCAAAGGCAAATATGATAAAGAAGAGAGCCGGGGCCGTAGATTTCACTAGTGGCTTCTCCCGAGAAAAATAGCATATGGTGGGTAAACAAATTACCGTTGGGAAATTGATAGAACTTCAAATAATCATGACGATATCCAGGGAATGATCATTATATAGGCATCACGTCCAAGATTAGTAGACCGACTCATGCTTGCATCTACTACTATTACTCCACACATTGACCGCCATCCAACATGCATCTAGTGTATTAACTTCATGAAAAAACGGAGTAATGCAATAAGAACGATGACATAATGTAGACAAGATATATTCATGTAGGAATAGACCCCATCTTGTTATCCTTAATAGCAACGATACGTACATGTCATGTCCCCTTCTGTCACTGGGATTGAGCACTGTAAGATCGAACCCATAACAAAGCACATCTTCCCATGCAAGAAAAATCGATCTAGTCGGCCTAACTAAACCAAAGATCCGAAGAAGAAATACAAGCCTATAAGCAATCATGCATATAAGAGGTCAAAACTCAAATAACTTTCATGGATAAAATAGATCTGATCATAAACTCAAAGTTCATCGGATCCCAACGAACACACCGTAAAAGGAGTTACATTAAATAGATCTCCAAGAGACCATTGTATTGAGAATCAAAAGAGAGAGAGAGAGAGAGAGAGAGGAAGCCATCTAGCTAGTAACTACGGACCCGAAGGTCTACAATAAACTGCTCGCGAATCATCAGAGAGGCACCAATGAGGATGATGAACCCCTCCTTGATGGTGTCTATATTAGATTTGTGGTTTCTGGATTTTGGATTTTCGGAGTATTTATAGAGCAAAGAGGCGGTGCGGGAGGCGGCCGAGGTGGGCACAACCCACCAGGACGCGCCTGGGCCCCCAGGCGCGCCTAGGTGGGTTGTGCTCCCCTCGGAGCCCCCCTCTGGTACTTCTTCGGCTCATCTTGTGTCTTCTGGCCCAAAAAAATTCTCCAAAAAGTTTCGTTGTGTTTGGACTTCGTTTGGTATTGATTTTCTGCGAAGTAAAAAAGAAGCAAAAAACAGCAACTGGCACTGTGCACTATGTCAATAGGTTAGTCGCAAAAAATGATATAAAGTTGCTATAAAATTATTGTAAAACATTCAAGAATGATAATATAATAGCATTGAACAATCAAAAATTATAGATATGTTGGTGACGTATCAAAGATGAAGAAGATGAGTATACTTCTGAATGCAGCGGTGATCCAAATGAAACCGATGCGGAGGAAGATTACCTGGAACAAAAAACAATAAATTAGGAGCCTTTCGAAGCCCGTTTATAGAGGTTAGGGCTCTGTTTTTCATTTCCTGAAGTTGGGGCCTTTGTTCCATGTAGCAACTAGTGCAAAAACGATCTTATATTATGGGACGGGGGAGCAGTTCTTTCTGGCGCTTTTCTTTTAATGGGTTAAAAATATGTCAGTGGGAGGCCCGATTGTCTTCTTGTTGGGCGTTAGTTCACAATGACATAGGTTACATCCATTCAGCTGTCAAGCTTACAATTGGATACAAAATTTTAATGATTGTCAATTGATTTTCAGTCATATGTCAAATAGACACTCCCTAATAATTTCACAATCATATTATATACCAGGATATGTTTGCTATTTCTCATATGTAGTCATGTTTTTTGGGCGTTGTGATTAGTATAGATATTGTTATAGCAGAACAATTATTTGTTCCAAATTCCGAGGTCATGTCTAATTCAAAGGATTTGTAAAGGAATTTTGGAGGATTCTCATCCTTACAAATTTTCCCTACGAGCGTCTTCTGATTATTTTTTTCTTCAATAAGAGGGACTACCCCGGCCTCTGCATCATGCGATGCAAACAACCATTTTATAAAACTGAACCAAATTCAAGTACGGAGCACCAAGCAGGAATAAAAATAAAAAATAAAATTTGATTACATCTGGCAGAAACAAGATTACATTAGCTCATTCATATAATCTATGAGTGGCTCATCAACTCAACTATTAGAATAAACCCCGTGCACCCCATTTTCAGTCTACTGAACCTAAAGGCTGTAAGGTCCCATGCATCCACACACTACAGCGATGACCATATATGGCTTGACACCTAGCTCTGTACATAACCAGCAAAAAAACAGGAATAGATGATCTAGTAAAAAGAAAACTCATCCGAACAATTCCAAATTGCTCAAAAAACACAAACTCCTATACGGATTTGACCTTTTAGATAATGGTGAATACCACCTAACCAGTTTTCAAATAAATTTGGGATACTCATTGGTGGTAGTATATTTGTAGGTAACGTGGATAGTGCGCCAAATCAAGGTAATAAATGGGCATGACCAAAATAAACGAATCACCGTTTGATCCGCAGGATTGCAGTTCATATAATTTTTTCCTTAATATTTGTACTAGATTTCATAGTAAAATTTGCGTCTACTCAAACCTCATTTGACGATTTCTATGATTTTCTTGTGCTCCATTGAACATCGATGCAACATTGTAGTACTAAAGATGGCATGTCGGTGTATCCGTGGCTGATGATGTTGAGGCGGTTAGTATGCTGACGCATAATCCTTTGGAACCCAACCAGCCGCTCGCCTTCGTGGACCGTGGAGGTTCCGACGATGCGGTTGCCCACTTACCCGTGACCGTTGGGCAGGTGGAGTCTCTGTGTGACAAGGTTGATGTGATTCTCTTTCAGATAGAGCTCTGTAGCTTGGTCGCACGTTTGGATGTAGCTAGCCCTGGATCTGCCAAGACAATTGTGGAGGAGGATCTCAGGAGCAAAAGAAAAAATAGTGGCATCACAGGAAAGGCGTTCACGGCTGCTTGATGGATGCTCATCAGTCTCTTGGGTTATTTTTATGGCATATGCCTTGTTTTCGTGGATTTGGAGATGCACGTGCTCTTCGGCCGAGGTTCATTTGTTGAGGATTTCTTTGTGATGTAGTAGTGTGGGGGTTGGTGGTCGTTATAGGTTGGGTTAGGTTGTGGGGCTGATCGTGTGCTTATGGGTTTGCGTGCTTTGTGAGTAGTCCACATGTGGTTGGTTTGTATCGGTTTTTATCCGATTTTTTCGTTAATTAAATGGAAAATTCTCTTCTACTTAATCAATCGATGAGGCAAATATTTTGCCTCCGTTTCAAAAAAAATGGCATGCCATCCTATATATAAATCTGTTCTTTTGTTATCCTTGCATTTTAGAAATCCTACGAGTCAAAGAGGCCCTGAAATGTGTCCCACTGATCTCAACTGACAGTCTTCACACCGCCGAGGTGCCAGGTTCCTTGCGTGTTGCTGGTGGTCGTCGTCGTGGCTTTTGGAGGACGCGCGTGGTGGGACACGGAGCAGCAGGAAGGTCAAGTTGGAACTGAAGCAAGACCCATATGAAGCTAGCTCCCCGCCGTCAACAAAAGGTGACTACTACGATACTATAAGAAAAGAACGATCTTTGGTTGTAATTATGCCGTAGATGCTTATATAATTATGTTTTCATTCAGTTTTCCATTGCCGCGTCCATCCATCGGAGTGATTCCTCATGCGCGCTCTGCGTATTAGGTGATGCTAACTGATCAACGTATAGATTTCGTGCAAAGTTTCCGTTGATGCTCGATAGCGTGTGCTTTTGACCAAGTTAACGTGTTAGAGTTCCAACTGCGGCCTTCGTACGGGCGATATCGCTTAATTAAGATTCAGAGTTTTCCCATGATTAAGATGCAAAGTTACTCCACTGCTCCCTCTAAGGATCTAAACGCTCTTATATTTGTTTACAGAGAGTAGAAACAAAGCACTTCTCTTTTTTTGTGTGTATGGGGGAGTAACAAATCACTTGTTGTTATGCACAGGGCCTTCTCTAGTATATGTCTCCATCAAAACACTCACCCAGAGTTGCTCAAGTATAGACACAGAAACATATACATACTCCTACAATATCATGGCTGTTCATGTAACCAAATTGTTCTTTTTTTCTTTTGGAAAAGGCTAAATGAAAGGTTGAGCTCAGAGAACGAAACGATAGTTTATTCCGGGCTTTTGTTCGGAGGATTTCTGGTTGTTAGATTAGATGCATGGCAACTTAAGAAACCACGTAAAGCTCCCAAAGTGTGATCAAAGGAAACACTCGAATCTCAAAAGCGCGCCACGAGCTCGCCCAATTAGGTTTTCTTTATGCCCCCACGCTGGAATACCGCAGCGTTTCTCTTAGATTATTCCTCCAGATAACATTATGGAGGGAGAGCCGCATTATTTATAACGCAGATATATCATGAACAAGATAGAAAAACACGGCCGGGCAGCTGCGAGCGCTTTACTTTACTTTGCTTTGCTTTGCATTATGTACGTTTTCTCAATGCATATCATTCCATCTTTTCCCCTCTAACGAACCCATTTTGCTCTGACATCTGCCATCTGCCTTGCCCTTGTGCTAGTTGACAAGGCACTCGTTCGCATTATTGAACTCTACGCATTAATTAATCTCTTTGTAATATATACTAAGCAAGAACAGGATCGATCGAAATCTTTTGGATCTACGAGCAACGATCACATGCATTTTTAATACTTGGCACGAGGCCTATTTGGTGGGGTGGCTTTAGGGAGAGACAGGCAGACAGGTGCCTGCGCGGGGAGATTTTCCCGCCGCTTTAATCATTAGTCTACTCGCGCTCGATCGTCCTGCTCCTACCAATGAAAGGGAATACTGCTACACCAAAACACGCACACACATTTTGCACAACGGAAAGCCCCTCCATTTCCATGGGGTGGTAGTAGTAGGAGGCGAGGAATGATAAAGAATGCATGTACCAGCAGCGTGATGGCCCTCCGGCCCTGTAGTCGCTATTGACCATCGGCGATCGAGAAACAAACGCGTAGGCACACGCGCGCAACATGCGCTGATGCTCGCTCGTAGCCTGTTGTAGTATTCTGCATGTCATTCACATTTCGTCGGGGACACAAAAACTAATGCGCCCCCGGCGATCCTGCTCCCACATTGACTTCCGGCGAGGGCAGGGAGGTCCGTACGGGCGCGGCGACTATATGAGCGCTGCCTCGCGCATCGCACTCATCATCAATCAACACACCCAACTCGCTCCATCACCTCTAACTTCTATCAAGGTTTAGCAACAAGCTATAGCTGAGCACGTAGCTCGTAATCGTCCAGCTTGGTCGCCGCCGCCGCCACCACTTGTCAGTTGTCACGTCGATCAAATGGAGCACGAGCAGGTGCTAGTGGTGCCTCAGGTGTCCGGTAATAGCAGCTGCTGCACCTGCAGCAACACGAGCTCCGGCTCCCTGAACGCGTCGTCGCCGAGCTCCGACGACAGCAGCGCCGTCGCCGCGGGCAAGAAGCGGCCGCGCAGGGACCTGAAGCACCCGACGTACCGCGGCGTGCGCATGCGCACCTGGGGCAAGTGGGTGTCCGAGATCAGGGAGCCCCGCAAGAAGTCCCGCATCTGGCTCGGCACCTTCGACACCGCCGAGATGGCCGCGCGCGCGCACGACGTCGCCGCCATCGCCATCAAGGGCCGCGCCGCGCACCTCAACTTCCCGGACCTCGCGCACGAGCTGCCGCGCGCCGCGTCCGCCGCGCCCAAGGACGTGCAGGCCGCCGCCGCGCTCGCCGCGGCCACGCCGTCGACCCTCGACGCGCTCTCGCCCGACAGCATTGCTGCGAAGGAGCAGCAGGAGGAGGCGGTTGAGGAGGTTTCGGAGCCGGCAGCGCCCGAGCAGGCATCGTCGCCGGATTGTTCGTTGATCGAGAATGCAGGACCCGAATATGGTGGCATTGGGCTCGACTACGCGTTTCTCGACGTGCCGGACTTCCTCCTTGAGTTCGGGCTCGCGTCGCCGGAGCCACCGTCCTACTGCGGTTCGCCGTGGGACGACGTCGACGACAGTCTCTTCTTCGGGGAACCGTTGCTGCTCTGGGAGCACTGACGATCGACGATACAACCGGCCGGATGCATGCATGGACGAGATTCTTTTGCTGGATCTTCGTCGATATGCATGCTAGTGTTACTACCTACTAACCTCGTGGATCGACACTAACATCTTCGCTAAAAATCGAACCGATTCGTTTAATTTGTCACTTTACAGGTCAAATAAAATTGATGCCTCTTTAGGAAGCGATATCATATCATGCGGTTGCGGTCAAGGTTTCAAGACCTGACTGCAACTTTGATCTCCCGCTTTAATCTTTTTCCAGCTGAGGTGAGGTTCAGCTTGTAATAGAGGAGTACAAACAATGGGTGCATTAGCTAGCTAGCCTGCTGCCAGTTCTTTTTGCCCTGCAGCTCGAGTCCGAGCAGCAGGGTTTTTTCTGGCAGCTAGTAGTAGTCTTTCTGCACGTGTAAGATCCGTTTTCCCATCTTCCATTGGGTGTAAATCAGAGTATTTTTCTTCCCGGAATTCCTGGCTTTTGCCTGCATTTTGCGTGCTGTTCTTACTATTAAATCTCCTGAAGAAAGGCCAGCTCGATCGGTCTCCACACACAGTACTAGTAGCGTATGAAGCAACGTCTAACAGTAAGAGCACGATGTATGTATGCGCTCAACTTTTGCTGATGCAGAATTGCGACGGACGCAAACGCGATCATGCGTGCAGCCGCATGGGGGATTATTTTACGATGATCGGGGCTACCCACCGTTCTGTCTCTTCTTGTCCTCAGGCTGAGCACTATATGTACAGTATGTTCGTCCCATTTTGTTGGGCCCTCGGGAGGGACGTATAAGCAATTGATTGATGCACGAGTTACCGGCCCACTACAACAACACTACCAATACTTTTTTGTTTGAGAAAAATACTACGCTGCTTGCATGATTGCAGCCGTCCCGAGAAACTAGTCTTAGTATAGCATACGGTTGTGGTTGGTGTATGTCTCTGGCCGGTGTGGTTAGTGGCATAGTATTTTTCGTATATGCATGTGGGACGTACGTACGCGCGGCAAAACTATATAGCAATGTATCCATACGCCGGCGTATGCGGTTAGGTACGAACTACGATCGACGATGGAGCCACGCATCCATGCACATGCCGTCTACGCAGTCGTGTGGCTCGTGTCAATTCTTAGTTAAGTACTTAAGTTACTCCGGCCATGACGTCGCCTTTCTGCCAGTTTCTTATGGGCGTGCGACAGTTTGGGAGCATGTGGAGGATTCCAGCCAAGCTTCCGTGCATGCTTCGCGGGATGAGAGCTGTTGTTTACCGATTGGTTGCGATCTGTCCGGGAGTGCCGTTTTTGGACCTACGCGCCGCACGCCACGGCAATGGCGCCTTGTGTATGTGCGAAGCTCGTGCCGTCATGTGGGTATATTATTGACTTAACATGCCGGATGCATTAGTTAATCTGCCCAATTATTGGCCCGGTACTGCGTTCAACTCAACTCCACGCACGCCATGGCAACGGCAGATTGGCAGCTTGCTTGCTGCTCCATTAGTTAAGCATTTTGTACTATGATTAAGTTGGTCGATTTGGTGCCTGTCAAGAGACTAGTGGAAGCGTTCCCCGGCATTATTGGGAGGTCTCAGTGTCCCAAGTGGACGCAAGTGTGGCACTTTAGTGTACTACTGTTTACAATGGAATCAGGTAATTACCACACACACGCAAAAGAGTGTACTAGTGTGGTGTAGGGGACAGTGGGGCATGGATGAGAGTAAATGAGGAAGTTGCCTCAATTATGGATTCCTGTCCATTAGTGTGGCTGCTCCGACGTTGCCACCGCCGGCAAGTTCACAACAATTATTGTCAGAAAAGCAGCTCAGCTAGGGAGGGAATCGGCATCCTTGTGCACCCGCTGCTGATCTATAGTGGTAATAGGCGGAGGCATTTGCGATCGGCCGGCCCTACAACTGCTCACATACAATAATGGGCAACGTCCAATGAGCCCTCCGATTATTCCGCGGACGAACGACGTGGTCCAGACCCGGTTGTTGTTCTGGTAGTAGTACCCTATATTCCTCGCACACGCGCCCGAAACCAAAACGGTCTGCCCTACGCACAGGGCGATCCTGGCGCCGAAACAATACAGGAATTTGCCGACCTTCACTGTGGCTGCGTACCATGGAGCTCGAGGGAGGAGATGAGATGCTTGCTGGCCTTTATTCCAAAGACTATGTACGTACTGCTACTGCTACCTCGGCCGGCCGGCCGGCAGCATCTGGTGATGAGACCGCACGCTTTTGAGGCCATCACTGCCGCTTCTCTACCTAACGTAGATGAAATGAAGTGGGTGCTTTGCCGCGTCACCACGAGCGATGCCACCGCGGGCAGCGGGAATCCGAGGCGGCGTGTGCCGGCAAGGGTTACTGTGGGCACGATGATCGCATGCGAGGGGGGGTCGTCGGGTGTAGCGGCATGGATCGGTCGCTCATGGACATCGTGCACGAAGAGGAGGGCGAGAGAAGAATGTGGTGTAGGGGTGATGCATCGGTGAATCGCGAGCTAGTCATGCTAGGACCCCCATCGTTGAGCCTATTACGGATGAATGAACCTGCACGTTGCTATTTCGATGATAAGGTACGTTGTCATCAGTGGGTTCTTGACTCTGATTGTAGCCGCTGATCGTAGCTGCCGTAACAGTGTGCTGAGCTAGGCAGACACATGGTACGGCCTCGACGGGCGCAGGGTGGTTGGGAAATGCGTGTGAAACATGCACGAGTCGCGCGGTGTGAGTTTCTATCCGCTTCTTTGATTCTTGGTCGCACCGTCTCGGCTAACCTAATATTCGCATTTCTTAAGATCAAACGATTCAGTTTTTTTCGTGAAAAGGTGAACGTTGCCTTTTTTATCCACTTGTCTCGACGGGAAGTTTCTTTTTACATGATTCTCTTTTTTTAGGTGTTTTTGCATGGTTCTCGAGAGAAAGAAAGATGGCTGTTGCCGAAGGTTGGTCTCACGGCCTCTTCCAACCCCGTACCGCGTCACAAAAAAACCCACCTAAGGTTGCACGCGCAAGTTACACGCCAGAGCCACATATCTCGCTTACAGCAAGATGGAAGCAGCTCTCGCGGCAGACTCAGCACGAGCGGCCCGGCCATTACCGCAAATTTCCTTGCCGTAGATCCCGTTTCCTTTGGGATTTTTTTTTCGTTTTACTTTTTTCTTTCTTTTTTGTTTTCTCACCAGTTCCTTCATGTTTTTATGACTTTCGTTTTCTTCGTTTTCACACGTTTTCTTAGTTTCTTCTCGGTTTCCATTGGATTTTCCTTTTATTTTTGTTTCTTTGTTTTTCATGGTGTTTCCTGTTTTTTTTTTTTCTTCGGGTTTCTTTGTT